>NC_000069.6:147298472-147565972 GCF_000001635.26 Mus musculus | reverse complement strand
GGAGGGCCCAACCACTATGGACATTCCTGTCCCTGAGCAGACTGACATATGGCTCTATAACAAGGAGAGCTGAACAAGGCAAAATGAGAGAGCCAGTTAGTTCCGTTCCTCCATAGTCTCTGCTTCAGTTCCTACTGTGTCCCTGACCAGGCCTCCCTTGATTGCAACCTGAAAGCCAAATCGATTTTTTTCCTCCCCTTGATGGCAGTTGGTCATCCCGGGCTGTGGAACAGAGATAGCTGAGGCACCTGTGAGCAACAGCCTTCCTCCATGGCTCTTCTTCATTTCCTGCCTTGGCTTTGGTCCACGAAGGAATTTTTGACACGGGAGGTGTAAGCTACAAAATCCCCTTTGTCCCCTAGTTGCTGTTGGTCATTGGTGCTTATCACAGAACAGGAACATGAACTAGGACTTTGCACTCACCTTTGCCCGATTCCCTCCTCTCATTCCCACATTCTTCCTTCTCTCTCATAGGCTTCTGACATGAGGAGCCTTGTTTTACCTCTGCATTTGTTGTTTGAACTCTCTGCTAACGTTCAAAATACTTTTAGCTATTATTTTTGTACATATCTACTTTTCTGCCCTACTTTAGCTCTCTTATTCTCTACGACTTCAGTTCCACATGAAACTGACAGTTCCACCTTGAGTTGAACTTATAGGTCATTCAGGGATTTGGGGCCATCATTTGCTTTTTACCCCTTTGATCTCTGCACAAAAGTCGAATATCTGTTGGTTTGCCTTCAAGATTGTGATTCCCGTCTATGTAGCATACTTCCTGCTTTCAATTCCCTTGAGAGAGTTATTTTATTTTGTATATTACACTTAGTTCTTCATGTCAAGTTTCAATCTCTCTGAAGATTTCCTCATCTCTACAGCCATCGTGCATGTTTCTTATTTAATGTATTCTAACGGTTGTTTTAAAGTTTGTCTGCTAATTGCAACATCTGTAATTGATTATGTGCCTTTTGCTACAATGTCTTTCTATGCAGTAGACCATAAATTTTAGAATACAAGCTTCATGGGCAGCTGGTTCTGTCTTTTTTCAAGAGACAGAATACCTAATATACATATACCGTGAGGCATTGAATTAAAAAGCAGAGCACCTAACTAAGCACCACAAGGTTCACCAGCAACCCCATAAAATAATGCCTATAAATCTATGCACAGCTAAAATCCAAACTAAGGCCAAAATATAAAGATGGCCCCAATGGCAACATATATTTCTGACAACTTGAATTACAGACATGGAAGTCATTAACTTACATCATTTTAGATTTTTCACAGTTGATACCAAGATAGACATACTTTTGTATGGCCATGCCCTGACAGAACAGAGTGCACCACGGTAGATATCCTAATTTGTGAGAGTTTTGTAAGTTCAAACTTTGAGAGCTATGGTGATTCCCAGGAATTTTCTAAGAGCATGAATTTTATGGAACTTACTTCTAGTAGATCATTAAAATTAAGACCATATAACAATTAGATATCCCCCCTCTCTCTATCTCCCCTGGAAAACTAAAAGAAAGCAACAGAAGCCTCCACGAGAAATCTCTAAAGATAAAATTCTAGAAACTAGCAAAGAGGACTAATATTCAAAATATACAAAGAACTAAAGAATTTAGATGCCAAAACCCAAAAAAAATCCAATTTAAAAATTGGGTACAAAGCTAAACAGAGAATTCTCAACTGTAGAGTATCGAATGGCTGAGAAGTTCTTAAAGAAACTCAAGAAGAAAGACTAAAGTGTGGATACTTCATTCCTCCTTAGAATGGGGAACAAAATACCCATGGAAGGAGTTATAGAGACATAGTCTGGAGCTGAGATGTAAGAAAGGACCACCCAGAGACTGCCTCACCTGGGGATCCATCACATATTCAGTCACCAAACATAGACACTATTGCATATGCCAGCAATATTTTGCCAACAGGACCCTGATATAGCTGTCTCTTGTGAGGCTAGGCCAGTGTCTGGCAAATACAGAAGTGGATGCTCACAGTCATCTATTGGATAGAACACAGGGCCCCCAATGGAGGAACTAGAGAAAGTATCCATGGAGCTGAAGGGGTCTGTAACCCTATAGGAGGAACAACAATATGAACTAACCAGTACCGCAGAGCTCATTTCTCCAGCTGCATATGTAGCAGAAGATGGCCTAGCCAGCAATCATTGGGAGGAGAGGCCCGTGGTCTTGTAATGATTATATACCCCAGTACAGGGGAATGCCAGGGCCAGGAAGCAGGAGTGGGTGGGTTGGGGAGCAGGGCAGGGGGAGGGTATAGGGGACTTTCGGGACAGCATTTGAAATGTAAATGAAGAAAATATCTAATAAAAATTGTTTAAAATAATAAAAAAAGAAATGTTCAACATCATTACTCATCAGGGAAATGCAAATCAACATAACCCTGAGATTCCACCTGATACCAATCAGAATGGCGAAGATCAAAACTCAAGTGACAGTGACAGTACAAACTGATTAGGATATGGAGAAAGAGGAACACTCCTCCATTGCTATTGGGATTGCAAACTGGTACAACTACTTGGGGAATCAATCTGGTGGTTCCTCAGAAAATTTGAAATTGTTCTACCTAAAGACCTAGCTGTACCATTCCTGGGCGTATACCCAAAATAAGCTCTATCATACCATAAGGACATGTGCTCCACTGTGTTTATAGCAGCCTTATTTTTAATAGCTAGAACCTGGAAACAACCAAGATATCCCTCGACCAGAGTATGGATACAGAAAATGTGGTTCATCTACAGAATGGAATACTATTTGATTATTAAAAAGAGAATATCATGAATTTTGTAGACAAATGGAAAAACTAGAAAACATCCTGAGTGAGGTAACCCAGACCCAAAAGGTCAAGCATGGTATGTACTCAACTCAGTGGGGATGACATTAGCCAAATTGCCCAAGAGTGGGGAGATGAAACAGAAGAGACCTCCTCTAGTAGATAGACATGGCCCCCAGTTGAGGCAGGGGCCGCCCACCCATCTTCAAAATTTTAACCCAGAATTGTTCCTGTCTAAAGGAAATTCAGGGACAAGAATGGAACAGAGACAGAAAGAAAGGCCACCCAGTGACTGGTCCAAACTTGGGATCTATTTCATGCACACACACAACCCCTAACACTATTACCAATGCCATATTGTATATGCAGACAAGAGTCAGGCATGGTTGTCTCTGAGAGGCTCTACCAGCAATTGACTAAGACAAATGAAGATACTTACAGCCAACCATTGGATTGAGGTCGGGGACAGATATGGAAGATTTAGAGGAAGGAGTGAAAAAACTAAAGGGAATTGCAACCTCATAGGAAGAACAGCAGTGTCAACTAACCCAGATCCCTCAGAACTCCCAGAGACTAACCCAAAAACCAAGGAGCATACGTGGGCTGGTTCATGGCCCCGGCATATGTATAGCAGAGGACTGCCTTCTCTGGCCTCAGTGGGAGAGGATACAATTAACCATTTGGAAACTTGATGCCCCAGGGAAGAAGGATGCTGGTGGGGATGAGATGGGTGTGGGTAGGCCTTTGGGGAACACCCTCTCAGAGGCAGGGTATGTGAAGAACTTGGGGAGGGGATGAAGAAGGGGGCAACTTTTGAAGTGTAAATAAAAAATAATTTACAACTACTGTAGTGGCTATTCCTGGTTGTCAACTTGACAATATTTGGAATGAACTACAATCCAGAATTGGAAGGCTCACCAGTGACCCTTATCTGGAGGCTTGGAGATCCTTATCTGGATCTTGGTTTGAAGATCTTGAGCCATATTGGCTATGGATTGCAGAAGATTGAATCTCCGAGTTTAAGGAACACACCTTTAATCTGGGCTACGCCTTTCATCTGGGATTAAAGGTGTGGTGGAACACACCTTTAATCTGGGCTACACCTTCTGCTGGAGACAATATAAGGACATTGGAAGAAGGGAGTCTAGCTCTTGCTCTTGCTCCTTCGCCTGCTTGCCGTGTGAGACTGAGTAACTGCTAGATCCTTGGACTTCCATTCACAGCTGCGACTGAACAATTGTAAGGAATTGGGCTGCCGACTGTAAGTTATCAATAAATTCCTTTACTAACTAGAGACTATCCGTAAGTTCTGTGACTCTAGAGAACCCTGACTAATACAGAAGTTGGTACCAGGAGTGGTTCTAGAGTAACAGAAGTACAAGGATGAATCTTTTAAAATACTGGAATTGGCTTGTTGATCCACCAGCACTTTCAAATATTGAAACCTCTCCAGATTCTCTCCCTCCTGGGAGCTCAGAGAATTTTGAAGACCCATGGTTGAAACTATATTCCGAACTTAAAGAAGCTAATGCCCTTGATTTTCTTAATGAATTAGGTGATTCAGTGCACAAAGCTTTCTACAAGATGGGGAAAAAATCGAAAAATGATTTTACTGGCTGGCTGCTCTTAGTATCTGTGGAAAAAATGATGAATGAAAGGAAGGAGTTGTGTGATAAAATCGAAAGGCTCCAGACACAAGTAAACGATCTAAAAGTTGCTAAGTGTGTCCTTGAGGAGAATCTTCTCTCTTGTAGCAATAGAGCTCAAGTTGCAGAAAATCAAACAGAAACTCTCATTGTAAGGTTGGCTGAACTACAGAGAAAATTCAAGTCTCAGCCTCAGAGTGTGTCGACAGTTAAAGTAAGGGCTCTAATTGGCAAAGAATGGGATCCTACAACATGGGACGGGGATGTGTGGGAAGACCATTTTGAAGCTGAGAATTTTGAATCCTCAGATTCTCAAGGGTTTGCCCCACCTGAGGAAGTAGTACCCTCAGCCCCACCTCTTGAAATAATGCCTTCCCCACATGAGGAAATTAATTTTGCAGAGTCTGCTCACGGCCCACCAATAGTTTCTTCTAGACCTGTAACCAGACTCAAAGCAAAACAGGCTCCTAGAGGGGAGGTAGAAAGTATAGTCCATGAGGAAATTCGCTACACTACTAAGGAGCTTAATGAGTTTGCTAATTCATTCAAGCAGAAACCTGGTGAATATGTGTGGGAATGGATTTTAAGGGTGTGGGATAAGGGTGGAAGGAACATAAAACTAGAGCAGGCTGAGTTTATTGACATGGGTCCTCTGAGTAGAGATTCTAGGTTTAATACGGAAGCTCGCATAGTTAAAAAAGGTGTCAAAAGTTTGTTTGAATGGTTGGCTGAGGTGTTTATCAAAAGATGGCCTACTGGAAATGACTTGGAGATGCCTGATATTCCGTGGCTTAGTGTTGATGAAGGGATTTTAAGACTTAGGGAAATTGCAATGCTAGAGTGGATATATTGTGTAAAGCATAATTGTCCACAATGGGAAGGTCCAGAAGATATGCCCTTCACTAGCTCTATAAGACGCAAATTGGTGAGAGGGGCACCAGCACATTTGAAGGGTTTTGTTCTTTCCCTTTTCCTTGTGCCAGATCTTAGCATTGGAGATGCTTCTGCTCAATTAGATGAATTAAATTCACTGGGTTTAGTTGGATTCCGAGGTAACAAGGGCCAGGTGGCAGCATTGAATCGCCGGAGACAAGGTGATTCTAGTTATTATAATGGACAGCGTAGACAAAAGAATGTTTATAATAACATACCCAGTAATGGTCAGCACAGGAGAGGTGAAATTTATAATGGCATGACTCGGTTGGACCTTTGGTACTGGCTAACCAATCATGGTGTTTCCAGGAATGAAATACATAGGAAGCCTACTGCATATTTGTTTGATCTGTATAAGCAGAAAAATTCTCAAACAAATGAAAGAAAGGCTATATTAGATCGTGGTAAACAGCCAAATGAAAGAAAGGCTACATTAGATCGTGGTAAACAGCAATCTCGGCCAGTGAATCAATTTCCAGACTTGAGACAGTTTGCAGATCCAGAACCCCTTGAATGAAGGGGTGGCCAGGTTCCGCTGAGGAAGGATCTTGATAAGACACTCAAAGGTTTTGCTGTTACCCTTTCTCCAGTTCTTCCCCAGAGGGACCTACGGCCTTTTACAAGGGTAACTGTACACTGGGGAAAAGGAAATAATCAGACTTTTCGGGGTCTGCTGGATACTGGTTCTGAGTTGACACTGATCCCAGGGGATCCCAAGAAACATTGTGGCCCTCCAGTTAAAGTAGGGGCTTATGGAGGGCAGGTGATTAATGGAGTTTTGACTGATGTCCGACTCACAGTAGGTCCAGTAGGTCCCCGGACACATCCTGTGGTGATTTCCCCAGTTCCAGAATGTATAATTGGGATAGATATACTCAGAAATTGGCAGAATTCTCATATTGGTTCCCTGAACTGTAGAGTGAGGGCTATTATGGTTGGAAAGGCCAAATGGAAGCCTTTAGAGTTGCCTTTGCCAAAGAAAATAGTGAATCAAAAACAGTATCGTATTCCTGGAGGCATTGCAGAAATTACTGCCACTATCAAGGACTTGAAAGACGCAGGGGTGGTGGTTCCCACCACATCTCCGTTTAACTCTCCTATCTGGCCAGTGCAGAAAACAGATGGATCATGGAGAATGACAGTTGATTATCGAAAACTAAATCAGGTAGTAACTCCAATTGCAGCTGCTGTACCAGATGTAGTTTCGTTACTTGAGCAAATTAACACATCTCCTGGCACCTGGTATGCGGCTATTGATCTGGCAAATGCCTTCTTCTCAGTACCTGTCCATAAGGACCACCAGAAGCAATTTGCTTTCAGTTGGCAAGGCCAACAGTATACCTTCACAGTTTTGCCTCAAGGATATATTAACTCTCCTGCCCTGTGTCATAATTTAGTTAGAAGGGATCTTGATCGTTTGGATCTTCCACAAAATATCACATTGGTGCACTATATTGATGACATTATGCTGATTGGATCAAGTGAGCAGGAAGTAGCAACCACTTTGGACTCATTGGTAACACATATGCGTATCAGAGGATGGGAAATAAATCCAACCAAAATTCAAGGACCATCTACCTCAGTGAAATTCTTAGGAGTCCAGTGGTGTGGGGCATGCAGAGATATTCCTTCTAAGGTGAAAGATAAGTTATTGCACCTGGCCCCTCCTACAACCAAGAAAGAAGCACAACGTTTAGTGGGTCTATTTGGATTCTGGAGACAACACATCCCTCACTTGGGTGTGTTACTTAGGCCTATTTACCAAGTGACTCGGAAAGCTGCTAGCTTTGTGTGGGGCCTGGAACAGGAGAAGGCCCTTCAACAGGTCCAGGCTGCTGTGCAGGCTGCTCTACCACTTGGACCATATGACCCAGCAGACCCGATGGTACTTGAGGTGTCTGTGGCTGATAGAGATGCTGTTTGGAGCCTCTGGCAGGCCCCTGTAGGTGAATCACAGAAAAGACCTTTGGGATTTTGGAGCAAAGCTCTACCATCATCTGCAGACAACTATTCTCCCTTTGAAAAGCAGCTCTTGGCCTGCTATTGGGCCTTAGTGGAAACTGAACGTTTGACAATAGGACACCAAGTTACTATGCGACCTGAACTACCCATCATGAGCTGGGTACTATCAGACCCTGCAAGTCATAAAGTGGGACGCGCACAGCAGCAGTCTATTATCAAATGGAAGTGGTATATACGTGATCGGGCCAGAGCAGGTCCTGAAGGCACAAGCAAGTTACATGAAGAAGTTGCTCAAATGCCTATGGTTTCTACTCCTGTTACAATGCCATCTGCTGCCAAACATGTGCCTATAGCCTCATGGGGTGTTCCCTATGATCGACTGACCGAAGAGGAGAAGACTAGAGCCTGGTTTACTGATGGCTCTGCACGTTATGCAGGTACCACCCAGAAGTGGACAGCTGCAGCATTACAACCCCTTTCTGGGACAACCTTGAAAGACACAGGTGAAGGGAAATCTTCACAGTGGGCAGAACTTCGGGCAGTACACATGGTATTACAGTTTGTTTGTAAGAAGAAGTGGCCAGATGTACGATTATTCACTGACTCATGGGCTGTAGCCAATGGATTGGCTGGATGGTCAGGGACTTGGAAAGATCACAATTGGAAAATTGGTGAGAAAGACATCTGGGGAAGAAGTATGTGGATAGATCTCTCCAAATGGGCAAAGGATGTGAAGATATTTGTGTCCCATGTAAATGCTCACCAAAAGGTGACTTCAGCCGAGGAGGAGTTCAATAATCAAGTGGATAAGATGACCCGTTCTGTGGACAGTCAGCCTCTCTCCCCAGCCATCCCTGTCATTGCTCAATGGGCACATGAACAAAGTGGTCATGGTGGTCGAGATGGAGGTTATGCTTGGGCTCAGCAACACGGGCTTCCACTCACCAAAGCTGACCTGGCTACTGCTGCTGCTGATTGCCAGATCTGCCAACAGCAGAAACCAACACTGAGCCCCAGATATGGCACCATTCCTCGAGGTGACCAGCCAGCAACCTGGTGGCAGGTTGACTACATTGGACCACTTCCTTCGTGGAAAGGACAGCGTTTTGTTCTTACTGGAGTAGATACTTATTCTGGTTATGGATTTGCCTTTCCTGCACGTAATGCCTCTGCTAAAACCACCATTCACGGACTGACAGAATGCCTCATCTATCGTCATGGTATTCCACACAGTATTGCTTCTGACCAAGGAACTCATTTCACAGCCAGAGAAGTACGACAGTGGGCTCACGATCATGGAATTCACTGGTCTTACCACATTCCCCATCATCCTGAAGCAGCTGGGCTGATAGAAAGATGGAATGGCCTTTTGAAGACGCAGTTACAGCGCCAATTAGGTGGTAACAGCTTGGAAGGCTGGGGCAGAGTTCTTCAGAAGGCAGTATATGCTTTGAATCAGCGCTCGATATATGGTACAGTTTCACCCATAGCCAGGATTCATGGGTCCAGGAATCAAGGGGTGGAAAACGGAATAGTTCCACTTACTATCACTCCTAGTGACCCTCTAGGAAAATTTTTGCTTCCTGTCCCCATAACTCTAGGTTCTGCTGGCCTAGAAGTTTTGGCTCCAGAGAGGGGAGTCCTCCTACCAGGAGCTACAACAAACATTCCATTGAACTGGAAGCTCAGACTTCCCCCTGGTCATTTTGGGCTTCTAATGCCCTTAAACCAACAGGCTAAAAAAGGAATAACAGTGTTAGGAGGGGTGATAGATCCAGATTACCATGGAGAAATTGGATTACCTCTTCACAATGGTGGTAAGCAAGATTATGTCTGGAGTGTAGGAGATCCCTTAGGGCGCCTCTTAGTACTACCATGTCCTGTGATTAAAGTCAATGGGAAACTACAACAGCCTAATCCAAGCAGGATGACAAAGAACGCAGATCCATCAGGAATGAAGGTATGGGTCAATCCTCCAGGAAAAGAGCCAAGACCTGCTGAGGTGCTGGCTGAAGGAGAAGGAAATACAGAATGGGTAGTAGAGGAAGGTAGTTATAAATACCAATTAAGGCCACGTAACCAGTTGCAGAAACGAGGATTATAAAGTAATATGAATGCCCATTGTAAATTTACTAATGCGTTTGCGATTGTACGAGGGATAGTTATATCATGTTAGGCGTATTTACAACCTTGTTATTGTTTCATGTGAACATGAGATATTATTTGTGTCAAGTTGACAAGGGGTGGATTGTAGTGGCTATTCCTGGTTGTCAACTTGACAATATTTGGAATGAACTACAATCCAGAATTGGAAGGCTCACCAGTGACCCTTATCTGGAGGCTTGGAGATCCTTATCTGGATCTTGGTTTGAAGATCTTGAGCCATATTGGCTATGGATTGCAGAAGATTGAATCTCCGAGTTTAAGGAACACACCTTTAATCTGGGCTACGCCTTTCATCTGGGATTAAAGGTGTGGTGGAACACACCTTTAATCTGGGCTACACCTTCTGCTGGAGACAATATAAGGACATTGGAAGAAGGGAGTCTAGCTCTTGCTCTTGCTCCTTCGCCTGCTTGCCGTGTGAGACTGAGTAACTGCTAGATCCTTGGACTTCCATTCACAGCTGCGACTGAACAATTGTAAGGAATTGGGCTGCCGACTGTAAGTTATCAATAAATTCCTTTACTAACTAGAGACTATCCGTAAGTTCTGTGACTCTAGAGAACCCTGACTAATACAACTACTAATAAAAATAATATAAACTCATTGATTGGCTTCAAAGTTCTACATTAAGTGAAAATGGGCAACCAACTCCCTGAATTAGTCTCATAAATTGTTGGGTGAAATAGAGAGAAAAGACACATTTTTTAAAATGTGCACTAACTACAGCCAGATTTCAAACAAACGAACAAAAACAAGACAAAACACTGCATCCAACATAGTTTTCAAAGAATACTACAATTTGTGAATGTTAGAGCAGGAAGTATAGACCTCAGAAATTTTAACAATAAATATAAGTTTATCCTGGCTCTGTCGAATAATGTACGTCATCAAATTTTATCATATTATACCACAGAGTTTCTAAGAATCTTGAGAAATGAGAGACTGAACTATTTTTGCTTCATTAGAAGAGGGTGTGTTCTAGAATATCAATGATGTACTTGTACCTCTGCATAATTAAAGTCACTCTTACATTAATAAAATAACATAAGAGTCTGCATAATCTAATGCATAAATACGTTGACATGTTTCGTCTTGTTTTGGGCACGCTTAATTACAATGGTTCGGGTGTCTGTTCTACCTATGAAAATATTTTTCTGTCACTTAGAACTATCAAACCTTGCACACTTTTATGTTATTAATGAGAAAAAAGCAAGCAAATTATAATGGGCCACCAGTGAATACCCAGGACAATGGCCATGTAAATGGTGACTCTCAAAATAGAAGCACATGCAAACAGAGGAGTTTCTAACCCCAGACACTCACCCTCCCACACACACTTCCACAAAAGATGACAATGCATTAAACTCTGTATGTCTGCTACAATATAACCCAACAGCAAAGGCTGGGAAAATGTATTTGCAGTATTTATCATTAGTGTCAGAGGTAGCAATTCTGATAATGTGACATCCACAGGATTTACAAAAAAAAAAAAAAAAAAAAAAAAAAAAAAAAAAAAACAGATGAGTTCCTTCTTTCCTTGTCCCTTATCAATGAGCTATTGCTAGTCACTTAATGTCTCTGGACTTTTACTATATAAAGCCTGAATTAATTATTCATAAGTCACATATTTAGCATGTCGACTAAGAATTAGTTATTTATAGCCACTTTCTGGCATGTATTATGCTTTTAAATGATCCCATTTTCTCCTTCAACCTAACAAAAACTGAAGTTTAGGTGAGCTGGCATATATGAATACAATTTATATGAACAAAATAAAAATACAAATGTTTTTATCATTTGTTTATTCAAAGTATGAGCTTTTACTAGTTTTTAATCTAAAAAGAGATCATTGGATTGTAATTCATTTCAAGTTTGGAATAGAATCAATGTATGGATTTTTACAGAGAGGATACAGAAAAGTCCACAATAGTCTTGGACAGATTTAACCTACAGCATCCCTAGAGGGGATAAGAGGATAGTGAGAAGCAAGGTATGGGCAATTTTCAGGATCCTAGTGTTGGTTGGAGTCACAGCAGAGTGTTCTTTAAGCAAAATGAAAACTCATCTCCATTTGCTTTAGCAGAAACTATGCAGTCTTTATATTTCCACAAGTAATATCTCAAAATACCTCACATTCCACAAAGATTCTGCTTATCATAATGGGTTGCAAGATCAAAGGAGATCATACATATGCCAGCTCTCTGCAAGCCACACACTCAGCTAACAGAAGAGACTGACGAGCATCTTCTGTACAATTGCTATCAACTGGCACCATGCCTAGCAAACTCCTACCAGCACAGGATACAGGGAAACTGCCTTCATATTACAACCTCAGACCCAAGGCAGGAAGGACTTGGTCTTGATTCACCTACATTGGGGCGTCAGGATAATAAGTGTGACTGGAAAATTGCAAAGAGTTAGAGGGAAAGCTGCAGTGACTCCAGCTGATAGCATTTGCTAAAACGTGCCAACTACTAATTAAGTTCATTACAAGTATCATTTTACTAATTAACAAACTTACAATACTTTATAGAATTCAGAAATTCTAATATTCACTTCTTTGTGACAATGATAGGAAGCCCAGACATCTATTAGGCACCTTGAACTTATAAAGTAATCTATTACAAAAAAGTATGAACACTTACCCATCAGGGCAGATCTAAGAGGATCTTAAAGAAAGAGGGTCTCAGCCCTTAGGAAAGTCTAATTTAACCCCACCAAACACATACCTCCATCTTTAATGTTAAATCATTATGATTTTCACTTTAATGACAACTAAATTACAGTGCGAACAAATAGTGCACTGTTTTGTCTATATATGACCTATTTAAGGAATATATATATATATATATATATATATATATATATGTGTGTGTGTGTGTGTGTGTGTGTGTGTGTGTAAATATGTATATGCACATGTGTATATATACAAAAGATATTTAATAGATCTGAATAAAAATCAATAATGACTGACAAAATCTTGATGAAACATGGGAACTTCATGAATGAACCAAGTAAGAATTTGAGAGTTTAGAAACAAGTGTATATTTTGGGGGGTGAAATTAAAAATATACTAACAATAGTTGAAAAAAATGAATTAATTAGTCAGAGGGAAAAAGAATTAAAGCAAATATAGATTTGACTGAAATGACCTGAGAAACAAATTGGACCATCTAAAATATTTGTCTTGGAAAATATATTAGCAAAATATTGGCTATACAATATCAAATAGAAATCCCAAAAATACATATAAATAACATGAAATGAACTGTGTAATATATATTTCTGATTAGAGAACATGTATGTATGTAGTGAGTGTGTGTGTGTGTTTATATGTAAAACACATTTTAATTAATGAAGAGGCCATAAATTTGAAAAACAGAATGGAAAAGTATATGGTAGGGCTCTGAGAAAGGATTGGGAAGGGGAAAATAATGTAAGTATAATTTCCATTTTTTTTTTTGAGACAGGGTTTCTCTTTGTAGCCCTGGCTGTCCTGGAACTCACTCTGTAGACCAGGCTGGCCTCAAACTCAGAATTTTTTTATTTAAAAAATAAAAAATGTTGAAGGAAGCAGTGTTAATGTGAAAAATTACATAGTGGACACACTTAAATGATAAAAGACAAATATAAAAACTTTCAGAAATGCAAAAGAAAAACCAAGGAAGAATGGAACTGCAAATTCTAAAGTTTTTTTGTTCTGAAATTAGACAAAAGTATAGATTTTTGAAAGAAAATTTAAGAATGAACACAAAAGGAATAAAAAGCAAATATATTGACATCTTAGAAAGTCAAACATTTTACACAAGAATAGTTGTTTAAGCTCCATATGCTGTGATAAAACACAATAACCAAAAGCAATTATAGACACTTAGTTTCAGCTTAAGGTTTCACACCACATTCCTTCACTGAGGGAAGTCAGGCAGGAACCGGGAGGCAGGAAATGAAGTAGAAGCCATAAGGACAACCCATCAATATAAAATAATCCACTGTTACAGATTAATAGATTACTATATATTGATCCAATTTTAAGGTTTCATTGGTATGAATCTTTGTATATTGATACAAAATTTAAGAATATTGTTACCTCATAATGTATGTTTCAACTCTTATATAAATACTACGCCTAAGCAACTTATTTAGAAATACAAGGTTTAGTCTCATATATTTTGAGCGCTGCTATTTCAAACTACTGGGGATTGTTAAGAAATATAATTAATAGTTAGAGAGTCAAACTCATGATCATGTCAGATACTAGACCAGGTCACCACAGAAATAGATATCCTGGGTTTAACAGATAATAAATTGCTAGGAGCCATCAATGTTTGCATGCTAAGCAATGCTATATATAGATAGATGGTCTTCCAAAACATCAGAGACTCACAGAATACAGAATTTAACAATTTTTTTTATTAATTTAACTCCCTTTTGACATTGAGACATATCAGCTCCTGGCAGCACCCTATTCAACTTGAAAGAAGATATGAGCATCAATAAACCTCCATATGGAGTTGCTTCAATTATACCAAGCTAATCACTGTCCAATGAAAATGCCCTAATGTCATCTGCAGACAGAAGGCTGTCCAGAAAGGAGAAATGGAAACAGAAAGTTGATTGCCAAGCTTTGCCAAAACGGGGTAAGCAAGTATTTCTTAATTCCTGTCTCACAAATAAGTCTGTCAGATATACTGGGCAAAAGGATGCTCTAACTTTATACAGATTGTTGGTTACTGTCCAGGCAGTCAGCTGTCTGTCATTTCTATAATTCTTGGAAGCTGCTTGTCTGCACTTCCTGCCTATTCAGATAGTACTTATTCATTCTCATGTTTCTGATGGTGTTGAAGACTAAATAATCATGGTCTCACAATTAAACTTAACTTATAAAGCATTGAGGAAGATGTTTGAGGGTCTTGGGATATGCTTTAAGGTTGGTAATTAAATATTATAAAAATTAGAGGATTTAAATGCCTCAAATGATAATAAAAATGGTTTTGATACAGAACAATAAACTCACGAAGATAGAATAGATAATAGAATAATTTCTCCCGAGTTGCCAAATACAAATGGACTGGACTGGACATTTTGAATGTAACTCTTACTTAATAATTTTTATAATTGTTTCATGATTGTTCCTACTTTATGTGTTTATTATAAGAGCCAACACCTTTTTATTTAGACAGAAAGAGGAATTGTTGAGGTTTGGACTGTTGCTATATATTGTAATGCTAAATTCTGTATCCCAAGATCTAATTGCCTCAATGTGAATGAATCCTTGCGTATACCAGGTTTCCTTGTGCAACTCTTGCTCCTTATTTAAACATTTTGGTGGAATAAAGATGCCAGCAGCCTGTAACTGGAGAGAAGAAAGGTAGGTGAGGTTTTGGTTCCAAGCTTTGGGTCTGAGGAATAGCCCATGAAGAAGAAGAAGAAAGAAGATGTCATGTAGTATGTATATCATGAGTAAATGGTCATGAGGCAAGCAAGTTAGAGTAGGAGCAGCCCAAGCAGAATATAGCAAATGCTATCCCAGCATTATTGACAGAGAAGTAGACAAAATAGCACAGAGGGTTGGTATCTGCCCAGCTCTGATGCTTTAAGGCTTATTATAGGGGCTTTTCAGTCTGCTCTCTTTCATAATCTCAGAGGTGTCACAATGCACAGTTAAAGAGACACCCCCACATCAATAATCAATCAAGAATATGTACATCTTGCCCAAAGTCCAATCTCATAGTGACATTTTTTCTCAACTGAGGTTCTCTTTTTCATAGTAATTCTATCTTGTGTCAAGTTGACAAAATCTACACAGCTCATCAGTAATATTGGATAGTATGATAAAACCATAGTAAAATGAATTATACCATCTATTAAGTGGACATGAATAATAAAAAATATTGTTATGGAAAATAATTTTGGACAAGAGGTAATATAATATTGTCATAGAAAGTTATTAAAGAGAAGAATTCCAACACACTATCTAATAAGAAAATAATGAAAAAGGACAAAAGAAAGACACCTGGATCCTAAAATAGAATAAAACAATAAATGGATTCTAAAAGCACTCAGTTAACTTGAACAGAGGAAAAAGAGAAAAAGAAGGCACAAAAGAACAACAATACCTGAGATAGTGGATACACTATTAAAACAAAAAATTACAGTAAGTTCACTTAACAAATAATTCTCATATACTCCATGCAAACAAACAAACAAACAAACAATCACAAAACAGAAAGAACCATTCCCAAGATCATCTCTGAGATTTTATGTCGTAGTATGTGAGACTGTGAGTGAAGAAGTTAGCTAACAGGCAGGATTAATTCAAAGAGGAGCACTAAAAATAAATGGGTTACCAAGAGTAATACACGATGGACATGTAGAATAGAACTACTATAATGATTAATTATAAGAAATTATTCACCAGATTGACTTTGGAAAAGAATTTTCTAAAAAGCAAAGGACAAAACTAAAGTAAAGAAAAATGTTATGGCAAGAAGCCTACTATGACTTAGAAGTGGAGAGAGACTGCTGGGGAAAGAGTGCCTAGAGTGAAAGGGTCATGTAGGTCACATGCCTTGGGTAATGACTTTAATTTTTATATGTAGTCTGAGAGAAGCCCTCTATAAAAATTTAAGAAGAATAATAGGATCTCACTCAAGTGTATCCAAAGTTTTATATCTTCTTTGGAGAGGGATTATAGAATAGGAATCAGGGAGTCCAAGTAGATTATTATAATGATTCAAGCAAGACAAGGTTTTTATTTTTCTTAGAGTAAGTGAAATATAACAACATGATATATAGGAAAGATCAGAGAAATGTTGAATGAAAATCTATAAAATTGACTGATGAATTAGAAATAGGTGCTTAGAGAAGGTTAAAAGTCAAAGGTCATTCTCTAAGATTTGCTCTGTGACCTGGCAAGTTACTAGCATATGTTCAAATAAAACCCAGTATTTTCATTATACAAAACGGTGGTGGATAAGAATATCAAGATGAGCATATAAAGTACAGGGGAATGCCAGGGCCAAAAAGTGGGAGTGGGTGGGTAGGGGGTGGGAGGAGGGTATGGGGTACTTTTGGGATAGCATTGGAAATGTAAATAAGGAAAATACCTAATAAAAAGAAAAGAAAAAAAGAAAAAAATGAACATAGTTTGGAAGAAAGGCATTTTGACTGACAGGTTAGGACTGATGATCAACATTTGGGAGCTGACCATAGCACTGCTCTTTGTTGTTTGTTTTGGTTTTAAATAACAGAAGTACAGAAAAACAGTAAAGGTAAACATTTAGTATTTTTTTGTCTGGAAACTTTACTTTTCCAAATATTTTCACATCTGAGTTACTGAGGTCCCAAAATCAAATAACTGTTCTTCTAAGTCAACACTTAAACCATTTGCCTTTGAGATCCCTGTGCCAAAATCTTCAGGTATGGAAACTCACTCCATGATAGAAGCTACTGCTGTCTTTTTATCTATCTATCTATCTATCTATCTATCTATCTATCTATCTATCTATCTATCTATCTATCTATCTATCATCTATCTATCTATAGACAGGATTTCTCTGTAAAGCCATGGTTTTCCTGGAACTCACTCTGTAGACCAGACTAGCCTCAAATTCAGAAATCCGACTGCCTCTACCTTACAAGTGCTGGGATTAAAGGCATGTGCCACCACTGCCTGGCAACTGCTGTCTTCTTTAGTGCTTCAAATGTTATGACAGAAAACAGAATTAGAGTGTTAAACCTGCACCCAGAAACACATATGTACAGCCAGTTGTAAGAAGTGTTACTAAATGGACTTTTATACCTGATGCTTCATTTGAGAAAATAATTTGACATTAAAAACCGTGGCAATTGGAGCTCTATAAGGACTATCCTAAATATTTTCTAAATAAGTGTTTATGTGACGCTTTTCCCCTGAGGTTGTCACCTGTTAATTAGTACCTGTCTATATGTTGTATCAGGAACAGCTGTACACCAATGCTAACTGCAGTAAAAACAGGACAAATTTCAGTTATGAAGTGTAGCATCTTTCTCACCTGTTCTGGGAGATTGATTGAAAGTTTTCCAATTAGGCAAGTATTTCATTGGAAGTAGTAAATTTTCTTTTCCTTCTTCTTCTTCTTCTTCTTCTTCTTCTTCTTCTTCTTCTTCTTCTTCTTCTTCTTCTTCTTCTTCTTCTTCCTCTTCCTCTTCCTCTTCCTCTTCTTCTTTTAATGGAGAAGCTGCAAAGTACTTTATGCAAGAAAATGATGATGAAGGTGACAGTGTGGTGGCAGTGGTGGTATCCAGTATGGTGGGTGGTCGCTCTGATGAGGATCATTGGTGACTGCAGTTGTCTTACTGGATAACACTAGATTCCAAGCACAAAGTTATACCTTAAAGTGTATCATTACAGTTCTACAAAACACAAACTGCTCCTGTGAAGGATACCAGGAAATAAAGACAAAACCCCATCATTTGTTGGTTGGTAAGACAAGTATCAAACGTGTATTTTTACTCCAAAGCATTTATTCTTCACATGACCTCATTTTATATATCAGTTTCTTGAGAGATTTTTTTTAACCACTAAATCAGTCATGTTTAAAAATAGGAATGTTGGCATATAAATAAAGGTATTTCCTGGGCTGGCAAGATGGCTCAGTGGTTAAGAGCACTGACTGCTCTTCCAGAGTTCCTGAGTTCAATTCCCAGCAACCACATGGTGGCTCACAACCATCTGTAATGGGATCTGATGCCCTCTTCTGGTGTGTCTAAAGACAGCTACAGTGTATTTGTATAAATAAAACAAATAAGTAAATCTTTTAAAAAAAGATATTTCCTATGTAAAACACATGTGAAAATATCCAAGGATACAGAATCAATAACTATAAAATCCAAAAGCAAGAAGCTGAATTTTTTTAATTAGATATTTTCTTCATTTACCTTTCAAATGCTATCCTCAAAGCCCCCTCTAGCCTCCCCCTGCCCTGCTCCCCAACCTACCCACTAATGCTTCCTGGCCCTGGAATTCCCCTGTACTTGGGCATATGATAAGCAGCTGAATTTAAAAGCGCTGAAAGTATAGGCTCAAAGATCTCACCATGTCCAGTTTCAGAAGGTGCCAACATAAGAGCTGAGACATTAAAGTATTGCACACAGATAACTGTGAACAGACTAAGTAAAAAGGGAGACTTCCTGGCCCCAGCACTGAGCTGGATCCTTGTCCCCAAGTTCCTTGGTTTGCCTAGTCAGTAAGTGACTTGGGAATGAACCCATTATTTTACACTTTCTTTACTTCCCTTGCCTCTATTTGCAATGTGTTCTGAGAGTCCCTGCCAACTACATTCACTTAGCCCCAAGGTTTCATCCTGCAGAAACAAAAATTAATTATGAGTATCCTCTCTCGCATACGTTCACATAGTTTTCTTTTAAAAATTAGATCACCTAGTGAGGGCAAAAAGCATGGAGATTACTTAAGAGAGTGTGGCTAATATTAAAGCCATTCCAGTAATCTACCTTTGTCTTTAATGAAATCAAATTTCTTCCATGTTCACTATTGTTTGGTCTCAATATCAAACCATTAGATCTTAGATATTTTTTGTTTCCAGTGAGAAGTTATTTATTTTATCTTATTTCATTTTAACTACAAACAGCATAATGTCTGAAAATTCCATTTATGTAGTTTGAAAATCTGTCTGTGAAGTAACCCAGAGTCTGGGACATGGTGGAGATGGAATCTCACATATCATCATGGTTTCCTTAGCTCTCCTCGCTTCAGCCTAGAATTTTCAGAGGACAGGATCACTTACAAACAAACAAGGCTGAGTGGCTCCCTTTTCTCTCCTTTTGAGAGAGAATAGAATGTTTTCTCTAGAAGATCATTTCCTGAAGAGGCTTGACACTGCACTGGGTTCTTATTGCTCTCATTTACTTTCATCCATTTTTCTTAACCCTGCCTCCCCCAAATAATTTACAATGTTATTTGCTTGTAGGATATTTGAGGAGTTTTTCATTACTTATTTCAGGTACTGGACAATGATTGCTTTTCATTCTCACACTACACAGCTGTGTAATTGAAGAGTCTTATAATTCAGGTTTTCTGGAGGGCGTTACTGAAGAAAATATGCCCATGGCATTTGCTTTTTGCAATTTCTTTTTAAATTTCCAAATGCAGAGAAATTTTATTCTCAAATTCCTAGATTTGTTTTCCCCTTCATCTCTGAATCAAACAAAGATCATAATTACTAGAACAGTTAAAGTCCTGCATGAATTTCTTATGTGCTTGCCTCCTGAGGCTTCATATGCAAAACTCAACTACAGGAATATTAAAAATATCTTCAGATTTACAGGAAATAAACTATTCAGACACCCAAAAAAACCAGTCCAATGTGGCATCTGGGCATATTCACGAATCCAATATAAGCCAGACCATCCACTAACACATGAAAAGAAATGGCCATTTCTCTCATTTTAGTGCTGAAAATCACTTTTCTAATACACATGTCCAACATCTGAAACCTAGCTGCCATCATATTAGCCATACACAGAGCACGCTGAACTGAAAGTTTCAGCTGAACAGATTTTGCTATCCAGTAGCTGTGAAACAGAAACTTAGGCGTAGGGTCAAACCAAACACACTCCTACAGAAAAAATCTACCCTCGAGAGGGGATCAGAGAGCCGGGTAATGCTGAGAAGGCTCTGTTCTTTGTCAAGCAAGTCAGACGTCACACCAGCAAACTCAGAAAATGAGCAGATTTTTTTTAATTTCATGAAAAGAACCACTTTATGTCTCCTTTGACATGTGCTGTGTGTGTGTGTGTGAGTGTGTGTGTTGTTGTTGTTGTTGCTGCTGTTGCTGCTGCTACTGTTGAACATGGGAGAACTAAGGTCCACTTAACTTTTGGCTTTCCCATTTACCAGCTATGAAATTAAACACTTCAGCAGCCCTTTAAACACTTGACCCTTGGTTTGCTCAGCTATGCCGTGGAGGATGGCCATGACTTTATTTTACATTCTCTAAGGAGATTTTGTAGGGAATAAAATAAAGCCACTGATGTATGAGAAAGCATACTGGATGTTGTAAAACTCTAACCAGTTGTTAGAGTGGCTCACTCTGACATACTTATGAGGTTACCTCTAGTGCATCAGTGTATCCTCATGGCTTTGATGTATGTACTGATATTATTTTCACTTTACACATAAGTATCTTTGGCAAACTTATGAGTAGAACATGGAAGAAAGACAATTTGAACCCGGTTAATCAAATACAGTAAACTCAGCTTTAATACCTAGGTAAAGAGTGGCCCATTAGTTAATATCTGCCTGTAGCAAGATACCTTCAGAAAATGAAAACAAGTATTTAAAAATGTACAGGTTTTTATATTGTCCCAATGTTCAAGGACATCATATTGTAGCAGTCTGTGTTTGTTATACGTTATGAAATAGTAGTCTACAATTAATTGAAAAAGACACTGCTTTAAAAATCACTAAACTCTTAAGTAGACTTTGTCAGAGCATTGTGAATATTTATAAGGCAGCCTTGACAAAGGAATTAGAAGTAAGACTTCATAAATTACTCTATCTGATTTATAATAATGGATTTTATTTTGAATACCACAGAAACAAATAAAATCAACAAAACTAAATTTGGGTACAAAGAATAATCAGTTCTCCTAGCCACATTTTCCATCCTCTTTTATTCTTCATTCCATTTCTAGAACTTAGACAGTTTACTAACACAGCAGTAGTCCATCTACCAAATACCATTCAATATGTATGAACAGTGCGGAAGCATCTCATGGGGATTTAATCTCTAAGGATGATTGGTATTGAACCATGCAGCAAATATTCCCAAAATAACACTCAGGGAATAAACACTTTTTTCTTAGAAAACGTTCATTTGATCAATGTTGGGACTAATGAAAAGCACCTTACTACCTATGAGATGCTGCGAGAAGGTGTGGAATTCTGCTGAAACTGATAGTTCTCTCCATATGGTTTTAGGGATGACATGAAAAGGTCAAATTGTCATTTTTCCATTTTTGGTTAAATCTTGCATTTCAATCAAGCTCGCTGCATTTCCTTTAGCATTGGTGATTCGTTCCTTTTTTTTTTCCTTTGAAACATTTACAGTATTCCACCCCCAATTGCATCTCCAAGGAAGGGCTTCTGATAAGTACGGCTGTTCAATAAATTATTCTAAATATCCTTCCTGAGTTATGTATGAAAGCCATTATGAAAGTCTTGGGGACTGCTTGTATAAAAATCAGTTTCAATCAGAAATTGAATTCACAAACAAATGCTTGATAAGAAATAAAAACTCATGATACAAAGAACAAAGGGGTATGTAAGCTTCTTTGAATAAAAATAAATATTAAAATTTACTAAGTAAGTTGCTATTTAAAATTTCTATTTGAAAATAAATGCCTCTTTGTAGGATACAGAAACTTAATGCAGGTTCATTATATGAAATATTAAGGTTTAGGCATTTTCCTCATAAAGAAATATATATATATACCTTTAGCTTAGCACAAAACTCAAGACAGCAGCTTAGAATTTTGGATATAGCAAATCCTACCACCAAGTACTCCATTTGCACAATCGATGAACCTCAAGATTTCTCTATCCTCGTGCTGTTTCAGGTTCTTAATTATTGGATACATGTCTGATGTGAAAAACTTATTTCCTTCATCTGCTAACCAAAACTGGATGGAAAAAAAGTGTATAATAGTTAAAAATTGCTCTACAAGGAGCATGTGTGATTGAATTTTACAATATGTTAAAGACAATATGGTGTGATTAATAATAATGAGGATGGAATTATTGGAAAACTCAACGCTGTTTATGTAAACCTTAGCATTGAGCACTGCTTTTATTTACATCCTCACCATCATTATGAAAAACATTTATGGTAAATCACATGAAGCCTGTGCAAAAAGGGTCTCTTTAGATAGGCATGTGCAAGAGAGTCGGGAACAAGACATACTAAACTGTGGGAATGAGGCTGTGGCCTCAGAGAACTCATCAGTAACTGAAGCACCAAAGCAAACAATTTACCAAGTGAGGGTTAACAAACCCAGCCAATGACAAGAGCAGCATGCCCCCTGAGCGAATCACAAGTGAGGGATGCCCCTTGCAATCAGTGCTTCCCACCCAACTGCTCTGACACAAGTATGTCTTATCAGCGCAAGACTTCAACATCTTCACTCTATTCAGGGAAACTCTTACTATGAGATTTTAGATGACTGTTAGTTTGCACGTCACCACCAACTCTTATAGCATTTCAAATGAATTCAAAAAGCATTTGTGGCCCATTTGAAATCCAAATTTGAAAGAAGTGGCCTGATTATCAGGTATCAATGATGGGGGTGGTGGTGACTTCTAAGGGCATCTATGAGCATGTATCTCTGTAGAGCGTAAAAGTCAGCAGGTCGTCACTTAGTGGTACATCTGGAGCTTCTGGTTTTCAACCGCGTCAAATGTTGGGAAAAGGGCCAGGAGTAGACCATACAGTGAGATGACATCAGAGCTCAATCTTGCACGTGAACTCCACTATACCTGACTGCTACAACTTTCTAAGGTTATAGGTTGATGCTTCGTTTCCACGGTCTAAATATAAAACAACTGTCTCTTTTGACCAAGAGTAAAAGGATGACATTCTTGAACTGTATATCTCATATAATTGAATAGAACAAATTAAATTATTTCAATGACAGGGGGGTGATGGGATGGTAATGATGATGACAATGATGATGATTTAAAAAGTAGATAATGACATTTTCTCAAGGGAAATAACTTTTTTTGATGGCAGCCCTAGGAGATATTACCATTGGTTTTATAATTACTGAGTATGGTCGGTATCATTCTAAAGCAGAATATGGTAAGATTCAAGGGATGTAATATAATAGATTCATGTTAAATCCAAAGCCAGAAGGTTCCCATACACAGCCCAAGAATCCATTCTGAGGATAATCATAGGCCTCTGAGTAGATTTCCATCTGTTTGCAAGCACAGCCTTGACAATGGAGTGTGGCCAAGCTATTCTGAAAACACATGTAAACAGTGACGTTCACAAGCATGTGTTTCATGGAAAAGCGATACAGTTAACTTCACAATCTTTTGCAATCTACAGCAATCCTCTCAGCCTATGTAGAATGATGCCGCTATCTGACTGTTGTGACTAACTGAAGTAAATTTCCTTTAAAAATATATGGACTATAGGGAATCCTGTGTGAGATGAAAGGATGGACCATGTAGAGACTGCCATATCCAGGGATCCACCCCATAATCAGCATCCAAAAGCTGACACCATTGCATATACTAGCAAGATTTTATCGAAAGGACCCAGATGTAGCTGTCTCTTGTGAGACTATGCTGGGGCCTAGCAAACACAGAAGTGGATGCTCACAGTCAGCTAATGGATGGATCACAGGGCTCCCAATGGAGGAGCTAGAGAAAGTACCCAAGGAGCTAAAGGGATCTTGCAACCCTATAGGTGGAACAACGTTATGAACTAACCAGTACCCCGGAGCTCTTGACTCTAGCTGCATATGTATCAAAAGATGGCCTAGTCGGCCATCACTGGAAAGAGAGGCCCATTGGACATGCAAACTTTATATGCCCCAGTACAGGGGAACGCCAGGGCCAAACAGTGGGAGTGGGTGGGTAGGGGAGTGGGGGTGGGTGGGTATGGGGGACTTTTGGTATAGCATTGGAAGTGTAAATGAGCTAAATACCTAATAAAAAATGGAAAAAAAATTTAAAAAAAAAAACAAAAAAAAAATATATGGACTAGCCCGGAAAGACGCCTGCACTCAGGTAATCCCAGATTTGTGAGACTGAAGTAGGATTGCTGTAACCTCAAGGTGTCATGGACTACATAATAAATAACGGGCTATCCAGGGCTACATAGGAAGAACTTGCTTCAAAATAATGCATGGGCATAAAACATTATATTAAAATATCTATCTTAGTGTAGAAATACTGAGATAAAAGATAATAATGTTTGGAAATCAAATGAGGCAAAATATCTACTACCTAATTGTTTTATCAAATCACTTAATCCATTATACATGCTGCAACCACAGAGGTCTATCATAGTTATGCCCATACTGGGAACCAACACTAAACATGAATGCTAGCAAATTAAATGGAAAAATGCTGTTGCCATTTTTATTTTGATAGTAACTCCATATGTTCACATATGTGTATATGTTTGTTTCTGTGAGAAATTTGTTACATTTTCCATTTCCCTTCAGTGAATTTGTTTTGCTTATTACTCCTTAGTGACTTTGTCCAAGATTTATATCTGTCTGTTTTTTTGTGGGAAGTCCTTGCAGTCAATCTGCTGCTTCTTCACATGTGTTTCAGCCTGTCACATTATGTATAAGGTAGCTCTCTATCCACGTATTTCTAAAAAGCATATGCATTTTTCCACTTTTTAATGATGTACATTTTATTCCTGAGTCTTTAATTCACTTAGCAAGTATGATGAAGAAAAAAGTCTATCAGTATATTAATTTTTCTCAAATAATAGTCTAATTATGGTAATATTGCTTTTGGCTATACTTTCTTATTCTGACTTGAAATGTCACCTTTATCATGTGAAATGTTATATAGTAAACCGTGGTCATTGCACCTGGCTGAGAATGTGAGCCCTGTAGTCAAACTAAGAGGAAGTTACAGACACAAGTTGTGACCTTAAGCAATTTATTTCACTAGCTTGTGACTAAGTTTTCAACCCGAAAAAAAAGTTGAATAATGTGAGGGTAAAAATTACAAAGATAAATTAACACTTGCAAAGCTCCTAGAACAGCATCTGGCATGTAGCAAAAAATCCCAGCACATGATAATCATTGTTTTACAAGGAGATGTGAAGTGAAACAATACAACTTCAGAAGTGAGATTTTGGGTCATAGGGTCACTTTGGAGAAAGCCCCATAGTTAGCAAACTCAAAGAAATATAATCCTGCATTGGCTGTGAAGGTACTTGTGGAGAAATTGTTTTATTTTTACTGTTAGAGGAATAGACATGAGGCTAAGGATGCAACCACAAGAAAAAATACTCTAAAGAAGAGGGAGCACTTCACCCTGGACATTGCAGCTAGAGGGAGCACTCCACACTGGGCAATGCTGCTGGAGGGAGCACTCTACCCTGATCAATTCTGTGGAGGGAGCACTCCACCCTAGACAATGTTGCTAGAGGGAGCACTCCACCCTGGGCAAGGCTGCTGGAGGGAGCACTCTACCCTGGGCAATTCTGTGGAGGGAGCACTCCACACTAGGCAATGCTGCTGGAGGAAGCACTCTACCCTGGGCAATGCTGCTGGAGGGAGCACTCCACCCTGGGCAAGGCTGCTTGAGGGAGCACTCCACTCTGGGCAATGCTGCTCTGCTGAAGAGTAATTTAGAATTCAAATATTAGGTAAAGAAACAAGATGTCATCCTTAATTATGGCAAAAAATTTAGTGGATGGAGGCAGGAAGATTATAGTGGAACAAAGTATAAAAGGTAAGGTTTATTAATGGCAAAAACATGACTTGAAAAGTTGTTATCACAATTTTCAACATGAATATTTTTGTTTTTTAATGAAAATCCTTGTCAGACTAATTCCATACTATTATGGTCAAATGTAAATTAGTTACAGCTCCTATAAGGAATATATCCACTAATTTCCTTATAGTAGCTATGTATCATATTATAGCAACATACTTATATATTTAAGCAACATGGATGATATTTGGTTTAACATTATCTTATTTCACTATCAATATTTCAACAATGCTCATGAATTGAGCTAGAGAATGCCTGTGACTACCAAGGTGGACTCTGGGTTTGTTTGTTTTTTCCTAGAATCTATGTGGCATTTCACACTGCCTGAAAATACCCAGGCACTGGGTTGTCTATCACCCTCTTCTGGCATCTGCATGTGGTACACATAAATTCAAGCAGATACCTATACAACTAAAAAACAAATGCATTCAATAAATCTTTACCCAAACGTCATTACTAGCTTCATGTGCCACAAGTATTTTAATGAGTGAATTTTATGCCTGGATATAATTTATATTAGCTCTTCCTTGTATAAACTGTACTAGTTGGCATAATTTGAGCACTTACATTGGAATTTAATTCTGTCATAAAGCTAAATTCTTTTTTTAGAAAATCTATTTTTACCCTTGGCTTTTTTGTGAGTAGTTTTCTATTTCTCTAAAGACTCCATTCACGGTAATTGCTTTGTTCCTTCCAATCCTAGTTTGGCACAGTGTTCTTATTTTGAATCTGCATTAAATAAGTGAGCTCAAATTTCTTAATTCCAATCCAGGTGCATTTTTCTTTCTATATTTTTTGAGTAAACTTTACTGGAATGTAAAAACTGCATCAAAATTTATAATAATTTAAGGATAGAGGGCCATGTCTGTTCAGGCTTCCTCTCCCAGAGATCAACAGGACCCTCCTGAGATATCGTGAGCCCCTAACAGACATTCAGGATTTCTCACTTGAGAACTGATATAGTACCAAGAGGTCATTGGCACGATACATCTTGTGGTCCACCCTGTTCTCTGCCTCATACTACAAACCAGAAAGCCTGGCTGCTGGATCTTGCTGTGAAAATCTGGCCCAACCCATGAAGGCTATGTAACAGACTCCCATAGATTTCCACCAAGTGAGCTCACACTCCTCTCCCTGGGCATCCCACCATGTTGTCCCTGTTGCCCTTGAATTCCCCTCAGCTTCCTTACCATGCATGCTCTTGCCCTTCTCTTTATTGTCATTAATTACTCTTCTCATAAACACGCTATTCTCCAGTTATCTGTAGAAGTGAACATTATGAACTGAAATTCGATGAACCTATGCCCATGTATTTAATGCCACAGAGAGGGAAAAGACGACTTCTACAGTCAGAAAGCCCCAGCATTCTGCTTTGTATCATCCATCTGCACTTCTGATCAAACACTCTTCAGCACTGGTTGACGTAATCTTTTTCATGAAAAAAATCACAGATACAATGAATCACAAGGAACCAGATGGCATGGATTCAGAAAAGAAGGTGTTTCAGTGATCCAGCCTCATAACTGTATATATTGATGGTTAATTAATTTTTGTTGTGAATATCATCTTTCCAACTATCCAGTACACCAGTGCTTCTCAACTTTGCTAATGCTGTGACTCTTCAATACAGTCCCTCATGTTGTGGTGACCCCCACCATCACAAAATTACTTCCATTGCTATTTCAAAACTGTAATTTTGCTACTGTTATGAATTGTAATATAACTACCTGATATCAGCAGGATATCTGATACCTGTCCCCTATGAAAAGGTCTTTCAATCAACAAGTTGAAAACCACTGAATTATAACCTATTTAATCACCCAGTAGATGCTAAACATTTGTGTTAATCATCTGAGACCTCAGTTTCCTATTGTCCTTATAACAGACACACACATACACACCAGGAAACAACAGAGTGTGGACTTGATACTGGAAAGCTCTGGAGATCAGAAGTCCAGTACATTATGTCCTATAGACCTAACATCAAGATGTTTCATTTCCCACCCCAGAGGTTGCTTAATATCCTTCTGTACTGGGCACTAACCCAGAAATCTCAGAGAGGAGATTTGCATCATGCCTTCTAATCTCTGATTTTCCTGTCTCCCTTTCACACCTATAAAAATACTGAGCTTAAGTTGGTCTAACCTAGATTGTCTTGGGAATTCAAAGAATGTTGATTCTGACACATCTATAAAGCCATTTATAGCCAAGCCATTTATAGCCAAGTCATCTGGCATCCAGAGATTTGGGGGAATGAAGACAAGAAAACTTTGGGGGATGATTTTTCTCTCACCATACAAGATAAAGATTATTGTGAATGAAATTGTGAACAACTTTGACAAAATTTTGAATATACTTTTTTTTTTTACTTTGCTTGTTGAATTGGATGGTAAATGTATATTTAGCTCAGTGAGGAAAAGACAGGCAACTTTCCCCATTGACACCACTACCCACGTTAATTCCTGACTGACACTGCACCATGCATCACTGACGTCACATTTGTCAACACTTACTGCTGCCATGTCTCCACATTTTATTTGGTATGTAGAAAATATATAATAATTTTATATTTGATTTGCATTTATTTCTATGACTAGCAAGCTGAATGTTCTTTTCATATAAATAATCAGACATAGAATTTTATTATGAAATAAATACATATTCAAGGCTCTTACCTATTACAATTACTTTTGTCCATGGTTATTGTTAGATGCGTATGAGCTCCCACATAGACAAGCTCCATGTTGTCTGTAAGTCATTGGTTTTCTGTTTTATTTTCTAAATCAGATGCTTTGGGGGTTGGGAGAGAGCTAGGGACAGCTAGTCTCAGTAGGATGGACAAAGAAGGAAAACAATATGAAGGAAGCTCACTGTCCTCCTTAACTCTGACAATTTGACTAGAGTCACCTGAGAGCAAAGCTATTTACAGGAATTGGCAAGATCAGATTTCACCTGTGTGCAGCTCTGTGTTGAGATTGTCTTAACTATTAATTGATGCAGGAGGCCCAGCACATTATCAATAGCACCAACCCTAGGCAGGTGACTGTGGACTACATCTTTAAAGAAAACTGACTCTCTCTTCCTACAGCTCTCAATTACCAACTGTTCCTCAGATAGAGAGGGGACTTCTTGTCCACCCATCTTCTCTATGCTGAGAATTCATGTGACCTGAGCATATACAGATCTTAATGCATACTGTGCCAGCCACTATGGATTCATACTTAGAATTACCCCCATTGTACTAAAAAAAGACTGTCTTCTGATTCACAGAGCCTTTCTGTCCTCTCTATCTCAAAGACCTAAAGCCTTGGGAGGAACATGATGGGTGGGGAACTGTTGACTCTCTTGCTCCGGTAGCATAGGGGTCAGTTCACATAGCCGGACTCCACTCATACCTCCCATCCTTGTTTAACAAATTGCTGACGTTCATACTTGGTGAGCTATGGAGAATTAAATCCATTTCTTATAGCAGCATAAATAAATAAATAAATAAATAGATAGATAGATAGATAGATAGATAGATAAATAAATAAATAAATAGACAAATAACTGAATGAATACCAAGGACTCATTTGCTGGTATATATTTTCAGATACTGAACATAATGATATACTGAGACTTTGTTAAAATTTCTGAGCTCTGAAACATCTAACATACCGTCATTCTGATCTCACAAGTCACTACTTTTGGTGGCTCTGAAACTCAAGGCTGAAGAAAATTGACTGTGTAGACATTAATGTTCTCTTCTAGAACACAGGGTTAATAAGTAGGTATATGCACAAATCTGATTTCAAACCCAGTAGGAAATTGTTTTCTCCTATGGGAAATTTTAAGACCTTTTAGCTTTTCTTGGTGTTTTAGAACTTTCAAAGGATGTGTCTGAATGTGACAAATTTTGTTTTGGTTTGTTTTTTTCATTAGCCCAGACCCTCAGTGGCAGGGGACTAGAAACTTTGTATGGTGTAGACACAGTGTCTCCGCCTAGTTGTTGGACAGTTTTTTCTCCATCATCTTCTTTGTTCTCTATATCTAGTTGTAAGATAATAAACATTTGGATTCATTTGAAAGTTCTGTGATTTTCTATGTTTTGACTTAGCTTTTTTTCTCTAAACTTAGAAATTTTTGAATATAGGTGTTGTTCCTATTTTTATTTAATTCAACAGTTACATTTTTATAATCTGCCATCTCTTTCTCTTATTATCATCGTTATTTTCACGAAATTTAATACTGCTCTGATGGGCTATAATATGTTTTACCATATAATGTAAATATTAATTAAAGGTACTTTAAAGGTATTATTGATGTAAAGTACTTTCCATTTCTGGTTACCTTAAGAAAACTTATGAAAATCTTTGGATTTGTTTATGAAGTAGTTTATCTTTCATAATTCTAGATAATATTAAGTATTTCATGACTGTTATTTACTGATTAAAATAATCGAGGATTAGCTGGCCATGCAGGTGTTTCCTGCTGATACAAGAAATGGATTTCCTACTCATACCTTAGTGCCTATATCCTTAGTAGTTTGTCGAGTCAAATAAAACAAAAAACCAAAAAAAAAAAAACCCAAAAAACCAAAAAAGCAAAAAAAAGGAGCACTGTGTGGTGCATGGCAGTCAGATTCTGGGCCCTAAATTACAGAAGTAGGATGATTATCACACCCACAATTAAAGGTCGTCACTCACCCTGTATGGCTCTTTGACATTACTAAGGTTTCAGGTTTGCCTGACAATAAATATCACTGATTAACTCCTTGAGCAGGGAGGCTGGAGGGACAAAGGTGTGTTAGCAGGAGTAGCTGTTCTGTAGAGACCTGCAGTGAATTCCCAGGATTTGCTTCCTTTACTGTTTTCTGTCTCATTGATGTCTCTTAATTCCTAGTTAACAATGAAGTCAGTCTCACTGGGGTTCCATTGGCGTAATGTCTACAGCCATGTTTGTACAATGAAACTACACACTTCCTGTTTCAATACCAATTCTCCTAGTACATTGGATTTTAGCCCCATATTACCCCCTCCCTGCCAGGAAATCTATAAAAGAGTTTCCCATAAACTTTTAAAAGTAATTCAATTATTGGAACCAATTATATAATTTAAAATAAAAGCTTTTAGAAGCCTGTCAACTTCTTTGATAAGTATAGTATCTGAAGGAATATCTTCTCTTTTCAGTTTATTTTAATGATAATTCTCTAAAAAGTATTTTCATGTTGGAAAAGGGAAGATACATTTAATTTAACATAATTGATATTCCTATCCATATAACCAGAATAAAATGTTCCCCACAGCTTTTGTATTTACCTTTCCCTAAGAAATAGGTTTTGCATATTATGGTTGATTCTGAAATTAAAAACATGCATCAAAATGTTTTTTTATCAAACACACCTGGAAATAGGTGACCAGTAATTAATCCCCAACTCTCTTGCTCCCGATCTGTGTGGGTGCAGTCGTCATTATGGAACTCAAGGTGACAATATCTATGCCCAGCCAATGACTAAAATCTATCTACTAAGTGCAATGATCCTCTGGCTCTTTCTCCTTTAAACATCTACTATTTGCAGTGATCATTTCCTCCGAGATCTCTATTCTAAAGCAAATAAATTCCACACCAACTTCTGTTTGTTCAGTCATCTTCCTTCATGTCTATGCTTTGGACCTTCCCTATGGCAACACACCCGTCCTCTGGGCACTCATTTGGTATTAATGCTCATAGATTCTTTAACGACCTTTTTCTCTGTCCTACTCAGATAACCACTGTGCTCTTCTTGGGACTATTGATCTATGGCTCATGGTCTGTGGTGCTAATAATATGGAACTAACTTTGAATATTTTCATTGTAGATACTCATTATTGTCATCTTTTTCTTCCTTTTGGCTGCTGAAATTAGAAGATCATATCCACCCACCTTGATAATGAAAAACTGGAAGCTTCCCTGAGAATATAAATGAATTCTAATCCTTTCTCTTGCCCACGATGAGTGTACCCCACCATCATAACTCATGTCCAGAACATCAACAGTTCTCAGCTGTGAAGCCTGAGGTCAGGATTACAAAGAGGACCCTGATAATAGTTGTCTTGATGCTGCAGAGCCAACATCTGTACCAGCCAACACCTCTCCCTCCTCTTCCATCACAGCATAGATTGCCACTCCTTTCCCAAGTCTTTCTTCAGTCCTCAAGAACTTCCATCTGTCAACTATTGTCCCCTAGAGGAAGTCCATTATCTCCTTGAAGCCTTATTTATTTTTATTTTAAGCATATCTAACCATGTCCTATATTAGAACAACTATGTTTCTATGTGCTTATGTATTTAGATCTCCCTATTTATTTATTTCCCTTCACTTTGACTCTGATTGTTTATATTGTATGACTCACTTTCTCTACTCTCTGGATTCTCCAACTCACCAATAGATTCTTTACTGTACCTCCACTAAAACCACAAGACTAACAAGGTCACCTGGAATAGCTGCTGCTAAACCTAATCATTCAATTTATTTTTTCTTCTTGACATCCATAGCACTTAGGATTGTCAATATTTTGTTTTTCCTTAAAACTCTGCTGATTGGGCCCCTTAGCACACTCATTTTACTTTATAACAATTTTTGAGGCTGGCCTCTAACTCTCTAGATAGTAGAGGATGACCTTGAATTTCTGATCATTCTTTTTCCACTCTCATTCTGTCCTACCCTCCACCCCCTACTCTTCCACATGCTGGAATTGTAGGCTGTACCTCTCGCTCAAGCTATGAAGAGGCAGGCACTTCCATGTGTGCTAGGCAAGCACTCACAAACTTCATCTTCATCCCTAGGACCATTTTACTCTCCCTGTCCCTTTCTTGTTCTTGTTGATTTGGTTCCTATGCAGGCTTATCTTTATGTATTTATACCTCTGATTTTACAAACTGAGTGTCTTTATCAGCTTTGCAATGCTTGTTCATGAATTGTGTCCATGGCTTTGCACTCCTGCCTTCTCTCCCAGTTTTCTGAATCTTTCTATAAGACACTAAATTTGTCTTCTCATCTGCAGTGACATCCCTCCCTTTCCTACTGCATTCTATTTAGATGACCTCACTAACTCGTCAGATCCCTGTGTACTTGTTTCAGGAATCTTGATTTCTTTCTTGCTTTTACAGCTAAGGCTCTGTGAGCAATAGGAGCCTGTCTATAAAGTCATTTCTCTAACATCCAGAATCAAATGTGCATATTGTAAGCTCTAAGGAAACTTTTGTTTAAATAAATGGAATGGTGGGCATGTCCTAGCTCAAGGCACTGGGCAAACCTGGACTGTAGCTCTACTTCTCCACAACACTGAGTCATGTTGACCACAATTTTTTCATTTTGTATTTTCTGCAATATTCACGTAGCCTCCTAGCTCCTTCTGTTTTTACTTCCTCTGTTTCATTCTTCATATTGCTAGAGTCATTGTTCTAAAATCCAAGTACATTTGTGTCCTTCTTGACTTAATTTTTTCCAGTGGCTGGGCATGGCTTCAGTTAAAGTTCAAACAGCATAAAAGAGAGACCTTTAATGGCCTTCACTCAAACTTTTCTTCCCCCCTCGTCTCACTGATTGTTTCCCTCACAACAATTCTTTGTTGGAGTTTGCCACACCAACCAACCTTACTTCCCTAGACTTGTTTTGTTCCTTTCCACTTCAGGACATTGCTCATGGCTTTCTGCCTGGAATATCAAAACCTTTTTCCAAGTCACTGCTTGGCTCTCATGCTTTATGCCTTTCAATGGCTGCCTCCTCTCACCCTCTAAGCTGGAATGAGATCCTTTCTAGGATGGACTGTGGCTCTTATCATTAGCCTCTACACCTTTCACGTGGTGATTTTCTTTAATTGGCCTGCTTTCTTATTGAAAGATAAGCTATTTAACTGCAAAAGGACATATTATTTATGCCTGTCCTGTCCCGTGTAGTATAGTGCTCCACAAGTCCACACGGAATGAATTAATCCCATCCCTCTTGGCTTTTGTTCTCTGTACAGTCTGACTCTTACTGATGAAATCCACTGTTTTGGATTAATTTCTTGCATTTCACTCTCACTTTCCACATAAGCCAGGGTCACGGAAGATTTGCTTAATGCAGGAAATGAATAGAATAAATGTGTACATAGATTGCATGCCATGGTAATTAAATCATTAGTGCCGAACACTGGCACAGAGCATAGAGCACGTTAACATATGTTTTTATTTGTCAGAAGCAATAAGTAAAGATGAAACCTAGTAATTATAGGCTGCATAAAAAATGAGTTTTCTGGGTGGTCTTCCATAAGTCTTGAGGAAAAGGGAACAAAAGACAAACATTTGCCAGTATTCTCCAGATTTCTGCAATAGCTGTGCTGAGAATTGCATCCCAATAGGCTACGCTGCATGATTTCTAAGAAGCAAGCCAGCAGTGCTCTCATACTTCAGACACTCTCCTGCCACAACCTTATTGTCCTAGCCTAAGTCTCTCCACCCAACTCATTGATTTCCTCCCAGATCCACTTGCCCCTCCCCTGTTAATAATGGCAGCAAAGTTAGGATACCTTGATCCAAAATGAGGAGTATTTTACTCATATCATTATAAACTTTTTTCATAAATTTAGAATCTATTTACTATGAAATACCAAATTACAAGTGGAGGGTTGTGATACATAAAAATCAACAAAATACTTAGTGTTGACATTTTTCTCTTATATTGAAATCAACAATCCTGCCTCAAGGACAGCCATTGTTTGGTCTATAAGTGCTTTCTACAGGGTGATATAGTCTCTTCCTTCTTATAAGCAGAAAACAGCAGCTCACCATACTGATTTCCACTAAGCCAAAGCCTTCTTATGAACAAAGTAGATGGGACCACTGATCAGTCACAAGAACTTTCACAGTAAAAGAAATGTCCTTCCTTTCACATAGGGTACCTTTAAGCAATGAATAAATTAATATACTTTTACAATAAAAATAACATGATGTATGTGTTCCTTGTGAATAAAAACATATTATCACATAAAATAGGCAAAAGCAGTTAAGGAGCTAACAGAACATGGGAACTCATGGATAAGATATTGAGACTGTACAGTAATTTAGATCCAGTCTAGTCTTGATTTTCCTAACGTTAATTCCATTTTCTTGACAGGGACAAGTCCCCATTTAAATCTCTAAACCAGGCCTGAGAAGATGGATCAGCAGATGACATTGCATGCTGGCTTCCAAAGGTTTACTTTTGATTTTTTAATATCCATACATTTAGTACGCCCCTCTCTCTCTTTCTCTCTCTCTCTCTCTCTCTCTCTCTCTCTCTCTCTCTCTCACACACACACACACACACACACACACACAGAGAGAGAGAGAGAGAGAGAGAGAGAGAGAGAGAGAGAGAGATGAGAGAGAGAGAGAAAGAGAGAGTAATAACTAGAAATTTAATTTTTTTAGAATGTGACTGCTCATTTTGAGCTGGAAAAAACTGCCACTGTGTTTGCCTGGCTAGCACTGTGGCTTTGCCGATGAAAAGGCACAGTGAAAGTAAGGTATAAACTTCATTTACTCAAGGCAAAGTTTTCTCCTGGTTTATCTCTGGTTTGTTAAACCCTGGTTTTAACAAGTTCTATCTCCGTACGGTATAAATCACAATGACACCTCTTCCTCGACAGCAGTATTAGGGTGTGAGTTGGGACCCCAGGACTGTCTTAAGGGGGACTGGAAGGTTCTGTGCTGCAGAATTGAGCAGCTGCTTGGTGGTAGTGTCAGCAGCTGTTAGGAAGATATGGCTTTCCCTCCAATGTGCTTGCCTTGCTCTCCTGTCCCCTTATTTGTCAATAGCCAGTCAACATTTATTGATTGTGCAGAGACTTAGGGCTCATTCTTGTGTTGTGAGCCTATCCATCTGCCCCTCTTCTTTTTGCTCACACCGTCTCTCCAGGGGTGGCTTCTGTTTTTATACACATTTTTTGATCTGCCTCTTTTTCCTCACCATATGGCAATTCTGATATGTATCTCCTTTGGTTAAGAGTAGATGGGAAACAGAAGGAGAGGTTAGAGAGTCCCAAATGCAAACAAACAAGCAAACAAAAAGATTTAGAAGATATGAGTGGGTGGCTTCATAAATAGTACTCTCTTCAACAGGATCCCAGTCATGTGACCGTTAAACCACTATTTCAATTAAAACAAATTTTGCTTACAGTAATTTTCTCCAGGCCTCTCTTACCTGTCACCATTCAATAGTTCAGGCTGGCATCTTCCTTTCTGGTGCCAGCAAAGCTGCTTCTTCCAAAACACAAATGAGCTCCACAGAACCGATCAGGGAAGCTCAGAGAGTAGCCTTCCCAGCAGCAGAGGAAACTTGTGAGCTCATCGTTTTCATGAAGTGCCACCTGATTTCTGTGACTCCACACTCCTCCTGGATTTCTCCCCATCTATGAAACCACATCTTTTTTCCAGTTCTATCCGCAGCTCTCCACTGGGGCCACCTGACCTAAAAACAGAAGTCCAGGGCCTTCCAATATGTTTCATGTCTTCTTAATCCTGACTAATTGACAGCCAGGTTCTTGCCTTAGGACGTTCTATGTGCTTTTAGTTGCCAAAGACTTCTCTGGTTGTAATGTATCCCTTTGAGCAGGAGACTTTATATCTCGCTGTTGTCTTGAAAGCTCTACTTGAACTTAGATTCCCTAAAACCAAACACTCAAAGGAATCCCAATAGCACTTTACCACTTGATTCTCTTATCCTAGGAAACCACCTCTACTGTGCTGTCTATATCAGAAACACAAAAATTATCCTTGATTTGTTTCTCTCAGTTCTTGTCTTAGTTAGGGTTTTCATTGCTGTGAAGAGACACCATGACCAAGGCAACACTTATAAAGGAAAACAATTAATTGGGGCTGGCTTACAGTTTCAGAGGTTCAGTCCATTACAATCATGGTGAGAAGCATGGCACCTGAGAGGCAGACTTGGTGCTGAAAGAACCAAAGAGTTCTACATCTTGATCCAAAGGCAACCAGGAGGAGACTGTCTTCTAAAGTGGGCAGAGCTTGAGCGTAGGATTTCAAAGCCCACTGCCACAGTGATATGTTTCCCCCAACAAGGCCACAAATACTCAACAAGTTCACACCTCTTAATAGTGACACTTCCCATGGGCCATCACCACAGTTCCTAAATGGACAACTTCAGTTGCATGCTGTAGTAAGTCAGTTCTCCTTGTCATTATTCACTGCTTATTTCCTAGTAAAAATAAAGTCATCTACAGCCTGGGATATCTAGGTAGCTTCCAAATCGGTCTCTTCCATTCTGGCCCTCTCTGTTTTGTTATTTGGGAGTAGTTATAATAAGCTTTGCAAACTTAGAGCTACCCAGCTCCTTTGACTTAGGCATCATCCAGCTCTCCTATTGCACCTACCCTATGTCCTCTCCTTTGATTATCTCTAAGTTCTTTCTAGAAACATCATTCTAGTCCAGAAGACTTTTAAGCCCATTTTCTTTATCTGTGTTCTTGCTTTGATCTAGATAGGTTTTCCAGAAACTTTTGGTACCTGGATTGCACATCTTCAAAATGTCACTTTCTTCAGTAATCCAGTCAAAATTGGCCTTTTATACTTTGGATACTTTCATTCATAGAATTATCACAACCTGTGTTTCAACAGGCATACATTCATTCAGTGAAGAGTTGTAGAAATGGGAGTTAATTGTTGATCTGACAACAGAGCCCCTGCAGGATTTGTCTTCTCTATCCTTTTAGAAAGAGGATCCCATTGGTGTGTCCATACTGGCATCTGTGTAGAGTGTGAATGTCAAGCCAGAATAGGTCTTGAGAGAAGCTTGAATCTCTGGTACTAATTATGGAGTAGTTTGAGAAAATGGAAGGCAAAGGAGAAAAACTAGAAAAGAGAGGAGAGAATTGTAGTGTGTGGGCAACTTCAGCACTAAAGAGAAAATAAATGTGATGCACATATATAGCCAAACCCAAGAATGAGCAAAATGAAGTGTGGGCATATTTCAATATTCTGGAACATCTGACCAAGTGTCTGAGGATAGATGTAAAACATCACTCTGCAATAATGCCAACAATACTGCTTCAAATCAATTTAATCTGGCTGTTCAATCCAAGTTGTACATTCAATTTAGATTAAGGTAGATTAGAATTAGGGGAACTTCCTGGGGCTGATTTGGAGGAAATACCACAAGTTAGACCATTTCCTGTTTCGAGATGGAGATCTGCTTTAAGTTGCTAAAGTTGCAGGATAATGAAGGAGAGATAGGTGTTGGTAGCTGGCAATGGGATGACTAGATAATGGCTAATGTCAAGTCTGCACAGTCAAGAGATTTCGAGGTTGATGCAGCTTAATGGCATAATCGTTCTAGCCAAAAGTGGATTGGTCATCCCTCAAGATCTCACACAACAGCACAGGGCTAGGAGAAACAGTAAGTGGAACTTTACAGAGAAAATGTAATAAAAGTTCGATTTGGGGAAGAGGTTGTAGATGGAGAAGGGATCCTGGGAAACATGCCCTTACTCAACAAGAAAAACAGTTTCTTTTTAAATTTTAAGCATGTAAATAATAAACCAGCCACCACTTTAGGATTAAACACAATAGTGAAAAGAAGGCAGAGGCAAGAGAATTTATAGGAAAAGAAGGCTCATTACCAGAAGCCAGTCCTAGATCATGGCAATTTTAGACTTCCAGAAATGACATCAGCCAGTTTATGCGTGACTTTCATTTTTCTGATGTGAGAAACATCTTAGCTGTTGCTATGCCCAATACAAGCATTAGGAGGAAAATCATATCACAAAGGTTCTGCTCTTACAGCAAACTTGAAACCATAGCTAGCTCATAAATACCCAATTTACAAACACTAGAATCCTATGGATCAAAGGCTCTGACTACCAGTCTCCTCTCTCATTAGTTTATGTGGGAAGAAACTACAATAGGACAAACAATGATACCATTGCTCTCACATTTGCCAATCAAGAACAATTAGAATTCAACATTCTACCAAGTTATTTGGTTTGATTTCTTTTTATAGGTGAAGAATAAAATCCAAAGAAATAGAGAAGTTGGGCTACATACACTTAATTTCTCATTTAATAGGCATGTAATATCTACAGTTGGCTAATTATAAGATGCTGCATGAGTAACATCAATGATAATTATAATAACAGCAGAAACATTAAATATAATAATACATATTTATAGCATTCCATTGTCTGGTAGGCAGCAATCCAAGTAATCTCAATGTATTTCCTTTTTTGGTCTTCGAGTGATGTGAGCCTCCAACCATGATTGATAAGCAAACTGAAGCACAGGGTAAGTGACTTGTCCCAGATCATATTGCCATTAAATGAAAACATATTTGAACAATGATACAATCCCTAATAGAAGTAGAGCTTTTATAAACCTACATAAATTTCCAGACTTTAGAGAGCTGTAGAGGAAGAGGATGATGCAAATAAATTTGCATTCACAATGCTTAAAACTTATTCTGCTCTGTTTAAGCTCAGTCAATAATACGAATACTTGCTTATATTTCTTAACACAGTAGAGATGATGTCTCTGACATGCCATGCATTCCAAAATATTTTTCTGACTGTTGGTAATTTCTTACTATTTTGTAAGTCACCCTTATTACACATTTATGCTACTCCAAACCAGTTCTAATTGTCAAGTCACATTAAAATGATAGGGGGCATGCACCACTAACATTTCTGAGTATTTAACATGTTCATCACTAATTTATCCCATAAGAGGATGATATATATTTCATTTAAGGTTTTAATTATAAGAAAGGTCTTATTCTTCCTTTTTTCCAAAGACATTCAAGGCATTGTTCACCACTAGAGGCTTAAATCTTTTTAAGATTTGGTAAAAGAAAGATGGTTTTCTGTGCTCTCCATTATTAATAGCTGAATTACAATCTATAAAATCAGTATAGAAAATGAACAATAAGCATGCAAAATATCAAAATTGTCTCATATTTTAATGATTAATGGAGCAGAGGGATATTTCCTTTAATGATACTATGCAGTTGTCTATAAATATGACCCTGCATGCATATTTCTAGTAAAATTCATTTGCCAAAGACATATATCAGCAAAAATGAATTTCGAGGGAGGCTACTTGTGAGTAGCATGGGGATTTGTGAAGAGTGGGGAGGGACAGAGATGGGGATTGAATATGATAGAAATTCATTGTTTACACATTTGGAATTGCCATAATGAAATGTATTGTGTATAATTAATGCATATTAGGATAAGACATTTAAAAGGAGTATTTCATATGGTCACAGACATAGTTGTCTATGCCTTTTAAGCTAGGGCTGTACATCAGTTTAGAGTCTATGGACCTCATTGAAGGCAACATATTAAAATTTTCCTGAAGTTACCATTTTCCTTCAGTCCTGTTGGCTATAGCTTCTCCCACCTCTATGAGAGTGGATATGACTGAACCACTTCCCCAGTTTCAGAAAAAACATGCACATGTTTGTATTCTACTCCCAGAGGTTTTTTAAGTGGCCCTGAGAAATTCACTAACATAGAAAACAAAAACAACTTACAAGAACCCACAAGTTTGTATTTGGAAAACAGGTATGGGGATTAAAGTAGGAGTGGTTAAGATTGGTTATAATCAGATAAAGTCAGCTAAAGTCAGCTGAGGTCAGTTAAGTTTCATTAAGATCAGTTACCATCATCCACAAAACAATATTAAGGAAAAGAAAAGGGAAGTTTCACACACAAAGAAGTACAGCTAAGTGTTACTTAAATAGAGGGAACCAGACAGTTTTTAAAATATATGCCTATAGAAGTTTTGGTTTGCTTTGGGTTGGGTCGGGTTGGGTTGGGTTGGGTTGAGTTTTTTGAGAGAGGGTATCTGTGCAAGAGCCATGACTGTCCTAGAACTTGCTTTGAGGAACATGCTGGCATCAAATTCATATAGCTCTGCTTGCCTCTGCCTCTGGATTGCTGGGATTAAAGGCACACACCACAAGTTACTGCTCAAGGGTTTTGTGGTTTGGTTTGGTTTGGTTTTGGCTTCTTTTTGTTTTGTTGTTTTCTTTACTTATTTTTGTTTGTTTGTTTTCTATTTTGCATATTGAAGCTATTTAATTCCACTTCTTCCAGAAATTTATAAAAATGGTTCATGGCTTTGAATACCAGAAAAGTTCTTAGAATTATAAAAGTATTGCAAGATGAGTTAGGGTTGGGAGGGTAGGCATATTTTAAAAGATAATTTGAAAAATCACTGTTAACACAGCAGTTACCTGCATCCATCATATAACCATATGCACCCTAGCAGTAGCATGCAACCTAGTATTTCCTCTGATCTCAGGGTCAGAACCTCCCTCCTAGGCTCCAATGAGGAGGACTCTGCTGTTTAATTTTACAATTCAAGGAGCTCACAGGTCAGACCCAGACTCTGGTTTCAACCTAATCTCTACTACTTCCAGCTATTCCACTTCCTCCCAGTTCAGTGTCCTGACACCTTAGTTCTCTTTCATGCAAAGTATCAGCTTCCTTAAAAAGATGATCTGAGGATCTAAAGAGATGAACAAACCTTCCAGTCTCCATCTGAAACCTGGAGCTAAGGCTGTCCCACAGGCCTCCACATCCAAGCCCTGCCCAGGAGAAAGCTGGTCTCCACAGGAGTGCTGACACACCTAAGATCATAGGCTCATAGACCCACAGGAAGGACAACCTCCAGTCAGAGACAGAAAGACCAACTAGCACCAGAGATAACCAGATGATGAGAAGCTAGCACAACAATCCAACTAACAAAAACCAAGGCTACTTGGCATCACTGGTTCTCCCACCACAGCAAGTTCTGGATACCCCCAACGCACCGGAAAAGCAAGATTTAGATTTAAAATCACATCTCATGATGATGATAGAGGACTTTAAGGAGAACATAAATAACTCCCTTAAAGAAATACAGGAAAATATAGGTAAATGTCTAGAAGCCCTTAAAGAGAAAACACAAAAATCCCTTAAAGAATTACAGGAAAACACAACCAAACAGGCAAAGACATTGAACAAAACTATCCAGGATCTAAAAATGAAAATAGAAACAATAAAGAAATCATAAACTGAGACAACCTGGAGATAGAAAACCTAGGAAAGAGATCAGGAGTCATAGACGGGAGCATCACCAACAGAATACAAAAGAAAGAACAGAGAATCTCAGGTGCAGAAGAAACAATAGAAAACATTGACACAACAGTCAAAGAAAATACAAAATGTAATAAACACCAAACCCAAAACATACAGGAAATCCAGTACACAATGAGAAGACAAAAGCTAAGGATAATAGGTATAGAAGAGAGTGAAGATTGCCAATTTAAAGGGGCAGTAAATATCTTAAAATTATAGAAGAAAACTTTCCTACCCTAAAGAAAAAAAATGCCCATGTACATACAAGAAGCCTACGGAAGTCCAAATAGATTGACCCAGAAAAGAAATTCCTCCTGTCATATAAATAAAAACACAAAATGCAAAAAAAGAAAAAAGAAAACCAAAAAGAAAAAACAAAAACAAAGAAAGAATATTAAAGGCAGTAAGGAAAAAATGTCAAGTGACATATAAAGGCAGACCTATCAGAATTACACCAGACTTCTCACGAGACTATAACAGCCAGAAGAACCTCAGCAGATGTCATACAGTCCCTAAGAGAACACTCATGCCCTTCTAGGCTACTATACCCAGCAAAACTCTCAATTACTATAAATGGAGAAACCAAGATATCCCATGACAAAAACAAATTTACAAAATATCTTTCCACAACTCCACCACTACAAAGGATACTATATGGAAAACCTCAACAGAAAGAGGGAAACTACACCTTAGAAAAAGAAAGAAAGTAATCTTTCAACAACTGCCCCCCCAAATAACCATACAAGCATAATTCCACCTCTAACAACAAAAATAACTTGAAGTAGCAATCACTTTTCCTTAATATCTCTTAACAGAGATGGACTCAATTCCCCAATAAAAAGACATAGACTAAGAGCCTGGATATGTAAATAGGATCTAGCATTTTGCTGCATACAGGAAACACACATCAGTGACAAAGACAGACACTACCTCAGAGTAAAAAGCTGGAAAAAAAATTGAAGCAAATGGTCCCAAGAAAAAAGCTGGAGTAGCCATTCTAATATCAAATAAAATTGACCTTTCTTCTTGGATATTTTCTTTATTTACATTTCAAATGTTTTCCTATTTTCAGGTCTCCCCTTCAGAAACACTCTACCCCATTACCCCTCCCCCTGCCTCTATGAGGATGTCCCTCACCCACCCACCATGGCATTCCCCTACACTGGGGCATTGAACATCCTCAGGCCTGAAGGTCTTTCCTCCAACTGATGCCTAACAAGGCTATCTTCTGCCAAATATGTGGCCAGTGCCATGGGTCATTCCATGTATATTCTTTGGTTGGTGGTCCAGTCCCCAGGAGCTCACGGGGTAAGGGGTATCTGGCCTATTGACACTGTTGCTCCCTCCATAGGACTGCAACCCCCCTCAGCTCCTTCAGTCCCTTCTACAACTCCTCTATCAGAGACCCCTGAGTTCAGTCCAATTGTTGGCTGTGAGCTTCCTACTTTGTATTTGTCAGGCTCTGGCAAATCCTCTCAGGATATAGCCATATCAGGCTTCTATCAGCAAGCACTTCCTGGTATTGATAATAACTTCCGGGTTTGGTGACTGTATATGGGATGGATCCCCAGGTGGGGCAGTCTCTGGATGGTCTTTCCTTCAGTCTCTATTCCACAATTTGTCTCCATATTTCCTCCTGTGAGTATTTTCTTCACCCTTTAAAAAGCACTGAAGCATCCACATTTTGGTCTTCCTTCTTCTTAGGCTGCATATGGTCTGTGAATTGAATCTTGGGTATCCCAAACTTTTGGGCTAATATCCACTTATCAGTGAGTACTTACTGTGTTTGTTTCTTTGTGACTGTGTCACCTCACTCAGGATAAGATTCTCAAGTTCAATCCAATGACTTTCAACCAAAAATTATCAAAAAAGATAAGGAAGGACACTTCACATTTTCAAAGGAAAAATCTTCAAGATGAACTCTGAATTCTGAACATCTATGCTCCAAATGAAAGGGCACCCACATTCATAAAAGAAACTTTACTAAAGCTCAAAGCACACTTTGCACCTCACTCAATAATAGTGGAAGAATTCAACATCCTGCTCTTATCAATGAACAGACAAATCATGGAAATAGAAACTAAATAGAGACACAGTAAAACTAACAGAAGTTATGAACCAAATAGATTTAATAAAAATCTATAGAATATTTCATCCTAAAACAAAAGAATATATCTTCTTCTCAGCACCTCATGGTACCTTCTCCAAAACTGATCATAAAATCAGTCACAAAACAGATACAAAACAGGCCTTAACAGATACAAGAAGATTGTAATAATCCCATGCATCCAATCAGATCACCACAAACTAAGGGTGGTCTTCAATAACAACAAAACAACAGAAAGCCCACATACACATGGAAGCTGAACAATGCTCTATTCAATGATACCTTGGTTGAGGAAGAAATAAAGAAATAATTAAAGACTTTTTAGAATCCAATAAAAATGAAGACACAACATACCCAAACTTATGGGACACAATGAAAGCAGTGCTAAGACGAAAACTCATAGCTCTGAGTGCCTCCAAAAAGAAACTGGAAAGAGCATACACTACCAGCTTAACAGCACATCTGAAAGCTCTAGAACAGAAAGAAGCAAATACAACCAAGTGGAGTAGATGGCAGGACATAATCAAACTCAGGGCTGAAATCAACCAAGTAGAAACAAAAAGAACTATACAAAGAATCAATAAAACCAAGAGCTGGTTCTTTGAGAAAATCAACAAAACAGATAAACCCTTAGCCAGACTGACCAGAGAGCACAGAGACAGTATCCAAATTAACAAAACCAGAAATGAAAAGGGAAATAAATAACAGAAACTGAGGAAATCCAAAAAATCATCAGATCCTACTACAAAAGCCTATTCTCAACAAAACTGGAAAATCTGGATGAAATGGACAATTTTCTAGACAGATACCAGATAGTAAAGTTAAATCAGGGTCAGATAAACCATATAAACAGTCCTATAACCCCTTAAGAAATAGAAGCAGTCATTAATAGACTCCCAACCAAAAAAAAGTTCAGGATCAGGTTTGTTTAGTGCAGAATCCTATCAGACCTTTAAAGAAGCTCTAATACCAATACTCTTCAAATTATTCCACAAAATAGGAATAAAAAGAACACTACCCAATTCATTCTATGAAGCCACAATTACACTTATAGCTAAACCACACAAAGACCCAACAATGAAAGAGAACTTCAGACCAATTTCCCTTATGAATATCAATGCTAAAATACTCAATAAAATTCTTGCAAACCAAATCTAAGAACACATCTGAACAATCATTAATCATGATCAAGTAGGCTTCATCCCAGGAATACAGAGATGGTTTAATATACAGTCCATCAATAGAGTCCACTATATAAACAAATTCAAAGAAAAAGAAAAAAACATGATCATCTAATTAGATGCCGAGAAAGCATTTGACACAATCCAACACCCCTTCATGATAAAAGACTTGGAAAGATCAGAATTTCAAGGCCCATACCTAAACATAGTAAAAGCAATCTACGGCAAAAAATTTCAAAAATTCAAAAAAGAGAGAGCAATGAACTAATGAACTAGGGAGATGAACTAATGAACTAAAGAGATGAACTAATGAGCTAAAGAGGTGAACTAATGAACTAGAAAGATGAACTAATGAACTAAAGAGATGAACTAATGAGTTGAAGAGGTGAACTAATGAAGTAGAGAGATGAACTGATGAATTAAAGAGATGAACTAATGAACTAAAGAGATGAACTAATGAGCTAAAGACATGAACTAATGAACTATAGAGAAGAATCAATGAACTAGAGAGATGAACTAATGAGCTAAAGAGATGAACTAAAGAACAAATTAAAGAAATCATGTGGGCACAGATGAGTATATCTTCATAGATGAGTGTGTCCTCATAGATGAGTGTGTCCTCATAGGTTAGTGTGTCCTCATAAGTGAGTGTGTCCTCATAGGTGAGTGTGTCCTCATAGGTGAGTGTATCTTCATAGATGAGTGTGTCCTCATAGGTAAGTGTATCCTCATAAGTGAGTGAGTGTATCCTCATAGGTGTGTCCTCATAGGTAAGTGTATCCTCATAAGTGAGTGTATCCTCATAGGTGTGTCCCCATAGGTGACTGTGTCCTCATAGGCAAGTGTATCCTCATAGGTGAGTGAGTGTGTCCTCATAGGTGAGTGAGCGTATCCTCATAGGTGAGTGAGTATGTCCTCATAGATAAGTGTGTCCTCATAGGTGAGTGTGTCCTCATAGGTGAGTGTGCCCTCATAGATGAGTGTGTCCTCATAAGTAAGTGTATCCTCATAACTGAGTGTATCCTCATAGGTGTGTTCCCATAGGCGAGTGTGTCCTCATAGGCAAGTGTGTCCTCATAGGCAAGTGTGTCCTCATAGGCAAGTGTGTCCTCATAGGCAAGTGTGTCTTCATAGGCAAGTGTATCCTCATAGATGAGTGTGTCCTCATAGGTGAGTGTATCCTCTCAGGTGAGTATATCTTCATAGATGAGTTTGTCCTCATAGGTGAGTGAGTGTGTTCTCATAGATAAGTGTGTCCTCATAGGTGAGTGTATCCTCACAGGTGAGTGTATCCTCATAGATGAGTGTGTCCTCATAGGTGAGTGTATCCTCTCAGGTGAGTGTATCTTCATAGATGAGTGTGTCCTCATAGGTAAGTGTTTCCTCATAAGTGAGTGTATCCTCATAGGTGTGTCCCCATAGGCGAGTTTGTCCTCATAGGCAAGTATGTCCTCATAGGCAAGTGTATCCTCATAGGTGAGTGAGTGTGTCCTTATAGGTGAGTGAGTGTATCCTCATAGGTGAATGAGTGTGTCCTCATAGATAAGTGTGTCCTCATAGGTGATTGTATCCTCATAGATAAGAGTGTCCTCATAGGTGAGTGTGTCCTCATAGATGAGTGTATCCTCATAGGTTAGTGTGTCCGCATAGGTGAGTGTGTCCTCTTAGATGAGTGTATCCTCATAGGTGAGCATGTTGTCCAAACACATTTTTTTCACGTATTCCATCCTCTCTTCGTTTTCTCTCAAAATTTGCTGTCCTTCTCTTTGAGTGGCAAATAATAAAATGAAAATTTCAAGTATACTAATTTATTAGTATTGTATGTGTCTTTGTGTGCATAAGGGAATGGGTGTATATTTTATAGAGTATATGTAGAAGTTAAATGACAAGTTTGTGGCATTAGCTTTCTATGCCAAGTTTACCAGTGTTCCCAGGGATCAGACTCACGTTGCCAGGCTTGTCTGGCAGGTTACATTCCCCACTGAGCTCTTTTGACATCCCTAAGTAACAACATTTTACACCAGATTTTATGTAACTATCACAATTTTACTTTGTCCACATTATCATAAGAGTTGTTACCAGTGTCTCCATTATGTTTCAGAAAAAATGAGGCTCAAAATATTCTAACTTATTTTAGACTGTTTGGCAATATGCACTGAGGGTTTACTTACACCCAAAGCCAGGGACACAAGGATAATTGTGTTTGGTTTTCACACTCTGTGTTGTCCTGCTCTAGCAGAGAAGAGGAATAGGTGGTTAGTGTAGAAACCCAGGACAGCAGGAAGCCATTGTGATTCACATGTAGAATATTCCCTATGGGATTATGTAATTGAGCAATTCGTTCCCAAGTGGTGGCAATGTCTTCTGAGGCTGTCTCAACTTTAAAAGATGAAGCCTAGCTGCAGGAAGTGCTATTGAACTTTATCTCCTATCTGGCCTCTATTCCCCAGTCCACAGATAAGAGCAAGCCTTGCTACCATGCCTGTGAATTCAGATTCATCCATCCTTACCCCCTTGTTTTACCAGTTCAGACTGCACACTATTAAACTAGGAGACAAAATAAAATCTCCCACCTACACTTTCCTCTTATCAGGTATTAGTTAGCAATGGTTGGTTATTTAAATAACTAGTGCGGAGTTCCCTCTGGCTCTCTTAGTTATATCAGCATAACTCAGACACAATGCTCTGCCTCCCTCTCACACTTGAGCAGCAGAATTGCAGCAGGGTTCTTTCCTCTGCAACTCAGCTCCCTCCTCTCTGAAGCCCTGTATCCTCAGTTAGGTGAATGTTCCTTACAGAACAATGTGCTTTCATCTCCTTCCCTGCCATTGCCACTCAAGGCTAAGATTCACCAAGAACTTTCTGTATTTTAAACCTTGTGTTATATACGCGGAGGACCGAATATAAGCACAAGGAGGAAAGCAGCTTGAAAATGGCTTTTCTGGATGGTGAGACTAGATTATAAAGAGACTGTCCTAGAGCAGACGTGTAAAATAAAACTGATGCTAGGAGAGACACCTGTGAATAAAATCAGAAGTGAAAGCAGGGACTGTGGGGCCTGACCAGCATAAGATCAAAGGTGTAGATGGAGCATGTGTTGATCGAGGTGACAGTGGCATTAAGCAAACTATCCAGCTGAATATTGAGACCTTGAGTTGGGTGACATATATCACATAGACATATACTTAATGACATCAAATGCATTTAGACACCACGTGAATCCATGAAAAGACACGTATTCCATGCCCTTTATCCTTGCTCTGGTAGAATATCCTGGTAAAATCCACTTAAGGGAGAGTTTATTTTGACTCAGAGATCAATATTTAGTGTGTAAGTCACAGGGGTCATGAGCTAGAGGCAGCCGGTCACACTCTATGTATTGTCAGGAAGCTGAGAGTAAGGACTACCAGTTCTCCTTTAGCTTCAGTCCAGTAAGCCCCTCCCTCCTCAACTAACTTAACCTTAGATTACCTCATAGGCAAGTCCAGACTAACCTAAAATAGACAACCCTTCACAGGCATCCCCTGAGGTTTGTGTACTCAGAGATTCTAGATCTTTCCAATTTACAATCAACAATTACCTGTATTATTGTTAATTGTCAATATTAGCTATCATGTATGCATCACTCAGGATAGATGGATGAAGCTGGAAAAAAAAAGAGTTCATGGGAGGAAAAATGTGGAAGAATGGCAGTGTTGAAATTCAAAAACAAAGGGGAAAAATGTCCCTACATAGTGGAGAATACATTCATTTATGATGAGACTTATGTTTCTATCCCTGTAGATGGCCCCATAACGAACCACACATCAAGAAAAGGGCCTTAAAGTCTATTCATGTTATTCCTATGAAAGTCGATAAATTGTCAGTCTGAGTAGAAATTTTTTATAGATTATTTTTCCTGAAAGCACATTTTAAAAAGCAGATGATTATAGCTGTAAGAAAATGGGATAAACCCACATACTCAAAATTTCAACTTGTCTAGTAACAGTGTAGAAATTCTTCAGTATTTGTGTCAAATAGTGACATTTTACTACAAAGTGGATCCTTCAAATGCGTTAGAAATTTAGATCGCCTAGCTACATAGTTATTTCTATTAACCATTTCATTACCTTACACATAACATTTTTTTTTACCATATTTCACTTCAACAGTCATCACAGGTGTGTTAGCTCTATTCCATTTTAATGATTGGGATACATTCTAGTTAATTTTTATTTTATAACTTATTCCTGAGAGGGATCATCAATTTTGTTTAATCTCTTTATGAAGTCTAGGTTTTGAGATAGATTGCAAAGAAAAATATTATATAAATATTTTGAAGACTACTTTATGTACCAAGAAGGTAAAGAGCCAGAAAGTAATATTGCTGCGGGAGGGAGGAACTTGTAGCCAAATGGATTCAGAAAAGCTTTTGTTGAGGTAAGGGAGTTAGTTCTCTACTGTAGGACTTTCCACGGACATTGATGAGTTTGTATTCATGGCACTGACTTTATAAACAATGGGCTTAAATATACTGAACACCAGACAAGAGGGAGAACAAAACTGGAGAGTGGCACAGGTGTGACAGGGGGTGTTGTGCTTGGAGGAAGGCTTTGCTTAGGTCAGGAAAGGGGAAAATAGACGAGAAATGCAAATGCTAGCTGAAAGAAAGACAAAAGCTAATTTCACTGAACCCTACGTGTCATCCACTATTTTCTTAGAAACACTGCCACGGAAATGGCATTTGCCACCACGCTCCTCCTCGGAGCAGAACTACCTGGGCTGTTGTCAGGGAAGTGTGTGTCCTATGTTTGAACAGTGTTTGCTATAGCAGATATTCTCAATAATTACATATCAGGCAAAACAGATAGTACACGGATGCCAGTGGAACCAAAACAAGTAAATCATACTGTTCGGAGACCCCAGTGGGCAGCCCCTGCGTAGAAAGGAAGGCTTCCAGGTGTTTCCGAATTCTGACGCTTTCTGAAAGATCATTCCTGTGGGGTTTTTCATAGGATGCCTACACGGCCTTGGCAACCTGCCAAGGACACAAAGTCACAGTCAAGGATAGCTACTAATGAGAAAACAGTAACACCTGAGAGGCAGTTGACAGTCCTTTATACCGTATCTTCATCTTCTTACCTATTAAGTAAATTACATTTTGCTTTCTCTAAAACTGGGATTTTTTAAATGAATAGCTTGTTTTCTTAAAACACTTTTTAAATCTCTTCTAAGTTAACCAACTTCATTAATCCCGTAAATGACAAAGTCACCCTTTGCAGAGAGAGAAAATGTGAACCGGATCAGAGGGGATCAATCACGTGCCCATTGCCAAGGTCTGGTTGTGGAATTCTGAGGAGAGGCACCAGCTCTTGCCGCTCTATTCATTACGGCCGGAGAAGAATCACTACATTCGGTCCAGCTTAAGAAACCCCCTCATTTATAATGCAGTTGAAAATTTCTCTTAAAAATAATCTTTACTTGAAAAAAAAAGTCTACGTGGCTAATTCTCTTGAAGTAATAAAACAATCATAAGACCACATAAAAGCCATCTAAAAAGCCGGGTGAAGAGAAGATCAAAGATGCTTGTGTAAGAACACGATAGAAGCCAAGCTTCAGAACTCAGAGCTTCTGTGAGCTCTAATCACTTTGCTGACATTCATAAAATCTTAAACATTTTCCTTCTACTTTTTTTGATGTATAATATTCAATCAATTGTAATGGAATATAAGTGGATGGTGCTTGTAATGCCCCCTGTGCACGTAAGTGGGAGCGGCAAGCGCCTTGCATGCTGCATCACCGCTCAGAGGGGAAAGCCAGTCTCCCTGCGTTCCGGTGACAGAATGAAGAATATCAGAGATGGTCTGTGGTGGAAGCCATTTTCATTACTTTCCTACCGAGCTAACTGAAATGAAGTCAAAGAATATGGTAGAACCCTATCCAGGGTGTGTGTATGTGTGTATGCGTGCACATGTATGTGTTTGTGATACATATATATCTATATTATATATAGATATATATCATATCCTAAATTGGTCTATTTCAATGTGTGTCTATTTCAGTGGAAATATAATTTATCCATGCACATGTATGTATATATAATTATAAGTTATATGTATGGATGATACATATGAAATATATGTGTAACAGATATGAGTGGGACAAGGGCCCTTGCTGTGAAGGCCTAGAGAGAATCATTTTCTCAATGTGAGCTGAGGGACTTGACTTGCAGGTGGAGCTAAGCTCCATTAATGTCTTGCATCTTGTGCTGTGATTTGCCAGCCTCAAGAGCTGGCATTAGAGGAGACAGCAAATGTGGAGAGTGGATCCGGGGGGAGAGGGGACTTAGGGGTACAGGGAAGGGAAGCTGCAGTCAGGGTGTATGTATGAGAGAAAACTAGATTAAAATAAAAACACTCCATGTGATTAAAACATTCCTAAGCCCTGTACATTTATATTTACATTTTACAGGTAAAGGAATAAAAAATATTCCTAAACTACTTAGGTAGTAAATGGTGAAGGTTTTTTTTTTTTTAATTTACTATTACTACTATGTTTTTAAGTAAACGAAAAGCTAAGAAGGAACTTTTTTCAAGGGTTGGTTGGATATAACTACTATCTTATTTTTACTGATGCATATTTATGAGCTAAATGCATAAAAGAGGAATCTATAGGTGATGGTTTTCAAACAGTTAACTAACAATCTCCCGTCAAGAAAACATTTTGTTGCAGCCAAAGGCTTTTAATTCGGGATTCTATAAATGGGAAGGGGAAAGCCTGTGGTGGAATCAGACAGAGAAAGACAGAAGAAAGGAGATTTGAGTGATAGCCTGGGGTATACAAAGTAGCATTCAGCCTAACAGTTTTCATTGTCTGCCCTTAAACTCAAGGAATCCATACAAAACACCTGTTATTAAATCCCTAGAAATCATTTCACAAAGAACCTTAGGTTTTTGCAGAGAACAAAGAGTCACATCTACTAAATTTCCTTCATGGAAACATTTCAGTAGCAGAAATAGACGGAAGGGCATCAACATAGGTCCTGTTTTGTTAATAGTTCATGCAGAAAATATCTGCATTTATATTACTGAACATTGAATGCAGACTGTAAACATGCTAAAGTGTTTCTGCCTGGCAAAGTAGCTCATGTCTATAATCCTATAACCAAGAAGAACAGGTAGAAGAATTGCTGTGGGCTTGAGACAGCTACAGCTGAAGATCCAGTCTCATAAAACAAACCACTTGGGTCTAGGAGGACCAATCAGTTAGAAAAGCATGCATCCTGCCCGTGACCAAGAAACTGGCTTTGGATCCTGCAAACCCTTGTAAGACAAGGCAGGATGGATGTTGCTTTCATCTCGACCTGCTTGAAGTGTCAAGTGGGAAGTAGAGATAGAAGAATACTCCAAAGCTCACGGGCCAGCTAGCCTCTCTTCCACAGCAATAAACAGGAGATGCTGTGGCAGATGAGATGGAAATCCATGTCCTCTGGCATCTACACGCAGGCCATGACCCACTCACACACAAACAAGCACACACACTTGCATTTCAGTTATATGCACAAAATAGCAACTAAATAGTTATATTCTCTTTGTAACAAAACATGATCAGTTCAAGTTTTGCATAACATTATGAAGTAGAGGTTGTAAAGCATGCAGAATGAGACAGAAGTGAAAAAAACTATGCGTTTAATGTGATTGCTGGGGATAGGCTGAGTATAATTTGGATGTAAGGCATTCCCCTCAAACACAGGGTGCTGTGGGTTTGATTATCAGTCTGTAGCACTGTTTGGAGGCAATCCACGCCTTAGGAGTTGGAACCTAGAGCAGGAACTGAGTTGTTTGGGTGTGTCCTCTGGCTGGGTCTTTGGAACCTTAGTCCTCTCCCTGCGCTCTCTTTTGCTGTCTGCTGCCACGAAGTGGGTAGACTCTACCTGCTCACACTCTCCTGTCATTTCTCTAAAGAAACAAGACTGCGCCAATGTGCACTGGATGTTTGAAAGTACGAAGCCACATACGCCATGCCTACTCACAGGCTAATCTCTCGGAGGTATTTTTATGCAGCAGCAGACTGACTATGGCAATTAACACCCCAAGCAGTAGCTACTGCTCTGCATGTCACATGTAATTTCAAAAGTGGGCGCTCAGTTCATCTTGATTAAATCCCTTTTGTACCTTTCGAAAGCACCTAACTGAAAAACGTTCCTGTCAAGATTTATTAAAGAAAGGTATTGTTCACGAAAGAAAGGATCAATCCAGCCAACGGTTATTTTTATCTAATATCCTGAGTGAAAAAAAATCGTATAACCATAGGAATTAGACAATTTGGATGAATTGACTCCTACCTGACTCTGGAAACTGAAACATTAGAGTGGCGCCATCATGAAGGCAGAGTGTCACGGACTCTACATTCTAAGTTCCACGAGTGGGATCCTGTCTCTCACTGTCCAACACTCACTGTGAGATCACATGCAGTCCATTAGCTCACTGTAAGAAGAGAATAGTAGCTCACTTATTATCATCAGTGCAGGTAACAAGGCTTCATGTGCCACCATTTAGTACCTGTGCATTCTTGTATTAATTTAGATTCTACAGCATTCTCAGAAACAGGTGTCATCGTCTCCAATTTTCCAATGAGGGAATGGATTCAGCCTTTTCATCACAGGATGGTAAAAAAAATACCAGGGCTAAGATTCTGACTTGGGTGTCCCCAACCATCATTTACCACACCAAATCATTTTCTCTATTATTATTATTAATTATTAATTATTAGATGTTTCCTTTATTTACATTGCAAATTGAATCCCCTTTCCTCATTTCCCCTCTGAAAATCCCCCTATCCCATCCCAGCTCCCCTTGCTCAATAACCCACCCACTCCTTCTTTTATGTCCTGGCATTACCCTACCCTGGGGCATCAAGCCTTCACAAGACCAAGGGCTCCTCCTCTCACTGATGTCCCACAAGGCTACATATGCAGCTAGAGCCATGAGTTCCACCATGTGTTTTCTTTGGTTGGTGGTTTAGTCCTTGGGAGCTCTGGGGTTACTGGTTGGTTCATATTGTTGTTCCTCCTATGGGGTTGCAAACCCCTTTAGCTCCTTGGGTCCTTTCTCTAGCTCCTTCATTGGGGACCCTGTGCTCCATCCAATGGATGACTGTGAGCACCCAATTCTCTATTTGTCAGGCACTCGCAGAGCCACTCAGGAAACAGCTATATCAGGCTCCTGTCAGTAAGCACTTGTTGGCATCCATAATAGTGTCTGGGTTTGGTGACTGTATGTGAGATGGATCCCCAGGTGGCTATTTTGGCCACTTCGTAGATTCAGCAAGCAACTCTAATCACCCTTTGTCATCATAGCTAACCATTCAGTGGCTTAGCCTATTCTTTGCAGAAATCTATGCTGTCTTCAAGATCCCTCATTTTTAAACATTTTATTTTTCCTGATGTAAAATTGACCTCACATGATAGCTATTTATTATTTTTCTATTTCTACCCTTTATGAAATACAGAGTAAACCATATAGCCACTTAACTGCACAACTTTTAGGTTATACTATAGTCATAATAATTTCTAGATAATAATTTCTTTTCTAAAATAATCAGAATATATAGCACATGGTTCCTTCATCTAATGACCTTCCTAACATTGGGAATAAATTAGCTGTCAATGATTCTCTTTCTCAGGTCTTCAGTACATTATATAATATTGCATTTTGTTTATCTACTTCTTCTGTTAGATTATACACTTATAAGGGAAGGAACAACATGCCTTTATTTATTTTTGCCTATCTAAGACTTATTACAGATCTTGAAATGCAAAATTACTTAATTCAACATGTTGAATTAATAAATTAAAATATTAATTAAATTAAACTTAACATTAAGAAACATCCACAAAGTTGATATTAAGCAACAGAAACTTCATTTTTTTAAAAATAATTTACAGTTTGACGCCATCATTCAGTCAATGAGAGATAGGATGTTCAGGAGAGAGAGAGAAAGCGAAGGACAGAGACAGAGATCATGTGAGTAAGTGAGTGAAAATCGATCATATTTATTCAATCTGGAAATAGAAAATAGACGAATCAGATGCTCACCTTCCAAATAGAAGCAGAAGACTAACCTGACAGAAGGGAGGGAAGTATACAGGAATTTGGACAGCACAAGAACAAGTCTGGACTTCCTTCCTTGGACCATGGAACAGCCAACACTACCTAGAAAGAGAAATTCTGTGATTATGTCTGTAATTTGGTATATGACCTCAAAGGCCAAAAAACCCATTACAAATACTCCCAAGGGTGAAAGGAATATGAAGAATCCTGAAGTGAGTGACTTGGTGTACTGAAGCAGGGGACAGAGATGAAAGTGATTGGCTGGCAGGACTGGCAAGGAACTGCATGACTTTCCATAAAACAAAGTTCTTGCAACTGTAAAGGAATTTGAACCAAGCAATATGGCTGCTCTGGCAAGGGATCACACCCAAAGACCTTCTGGAGTGCAGACAGGCTCTGTATTTCCAGTGTGATCTGCCTGGAATACAGGCATGTCCTTAGTACACACATTTAATTCCAGGCAATGAAAGTAAGGTTTACAAGGGATTTCTAATTGAGAAGCAGACAAAAGGATGAATTAGAGAATGATTTGACAGAAAGAGTCAGAAATAGGATATGTTCAACTCTCAGGAAAACAGACTGAAAAAATACCAACCAGGGAGGGTAGTGGAGAGAGAGAGAGAGAGAGAGAGAGAGAGAGAGAGAGAGAGAGAGAGAGAGATTTAATAGTTGTGAAATAGAATGATACTAAAAATGAGAACAGATTGCCAGTGTTAGTGTGAGGCCAAGAATAGCAATTCAGTGAGAAGCTGAGAGAAGCCAGATTGAATCAGTTTAGAGAGGAGTTTGGGCCAGAAAAGCTGAGTTGAACCAGGCTGCCGGAGTTCAACTAGAAAAAAAGGAAGTAGAAAACTAGAAAGGGTGAGCTTATTCAGCAGTAAGCCTCCAAGACAACAATTACATCTGTCAAATAAAGGGTACTTTTACATGAGGCAATAAATGACAATACAGTCCATTCATTTATTCACTCTACAAATGTTTATTCTGGGTTAACTTTAACTCTTCAGACTTGTCTTCATGCATCTCAGAATTTAGTGTATATGTTTGTGTGTGTGTGTGTGTGTGTGTGTGTGTGTGTGTGTGTGTGTGTGTGTGTGTGTGTGCGTGTGCACGCGCTCGTGCTCGTGTATGCACTCACACATGCATGTTCAGGGATGTGATTTAAACAAGAGAGATGAAGTGAGCTTTATTATAATCCAGGCCAGCTTCTCAAGCCCTTGGCAAGTGCACTCACTCAAGTGCTACCTAAGATGAGCCTGGCTCTAGCAGTTTAATATCCTGTGGCTGCTTTGATACATTTCATTATTGCATCTTAAAATTTGTGGTTTATCAATAAAATTCAAAGTGACAATGGAGTGTGTGTGAGGAGAGTGGAACTCATATTCAGCCCTCTTCCCACTACCTTCCCCACCTCTCCAGGCTGTTTGTTCTCTGTGCTTTGGTCTTGCCTGGCCTCCACATCACATCAGAGCGCAAGATCAAAGCAAACCAGGAAGATGTGCAGCCTGAGTGGGCATCCCTGCCTGACAAAGAGTACTGCAGTAGCAGATTTGGCATACAGTGTGCTGGACACGTGTCTCAGGAGAGTTACTTATCTGCCTTGGGCTGAAATCATCTCATCAGAGAGGAGAGTACTCTCACATAGTAGGAACTATGCACTAATGATTTGCATTAGGCTCAAGAAACAGTGGATTGTGTCCTGTTTATTAAAAGAAAATTTGGAAAATCTATAAACCCATAACTCACTGAACGTTTAGAATTCAGTGGGTCCCTAACTCAGGCTGAAACTGTCACCAAGGATAGATGAGAGTTATCCGTGCATAAAAGAGAGTAGGGAAACTTCCAGAAAGAAGAAATAATCTGTGAACACTTCAGACCAAATCAGCCCAGAATATGTTCCCCAAAATAAGGGAAGGTGAAAGTAACAAGGGGTGGAGAAATGGTGACGAGACAAAAATAGAGGCTGAAAGGGCAAGTTGTAGAGAGGGGGGTTCTGCGGCTTGGGAAGGCACCTGGGCAGCCACAAAAATGCAAGGGGCTTTTCTCCAGTGTTTGCTGTTTTTAAGATCCATCTCACCTGCCCTTTACCTGGAGAGTCCATTTTCAACCTTGAAGTGAAGGATGTTACAGTATTCTCTATAAAATGTCAGTTTTTAAAAGGAGCCCATCATTCTTCCCAGCATCCTCCTGGCCTGTGTGCGGGATGCACAAGAGCCCTTCCTGCCAGTGGTGCAGAGCCTGGCTGTTCTGAAGAAAGGGACCTCCCCGTGCAGCGTGGGATCACAGGGGCCTCTCCTGATTCACTGCAGCCCCCGCTGTGAGGAACACTGTAAGTACTTCATGCTGCCTAGTCCTAGGAGGGTATGCTGTGCACGACCTCCGTGAACGGTTCCCGAGAGGAAACCAAAATGCCTCTCAGAGCTACAGCAAAAGCATATTTTTCAGAATTGGCATGAAGTGGATTTATTTTTGCCTTGGTAAAGACTTTTTATCACATTGACATTTAGTTTATTAGAGCTAAGTTTACAAGACCAGTTTCTGGAGAGCTTTCTACCTAAATCAGTTGCCGTTTTATATAGATAAGATGGGAAAATGCTAAAGAAAGATGGGTTTCCCCTCCAAGCTTACACAAAATAAAGTCACATTAAATCTTTACCACCATGAAGCCATCTCCTTAACCACAGCTTTGAAGGCAGATAGGGGTGTCCAGCCATACATTAAATCTAGGCTGAAGGTTGCATGTTACTTATTCAAGTTGTTACCTTATCATCTTCAAATCTTTTTTTTTTTTTTTTTTTGGAAAAAAAAACCATGCTTACCTTCATAGATTTTAATGTAATTAATAGATAATTACTAAGGCTTTCCAGGTGACTATGACTTGACAGTGGTCTTGGATACAATGAGTGGCACCTAAAAAAGAGGAACAAAAATTGACTTTTGCAGTTCTGTAACACACAGCAACCTCATTGACTATGGATTTCAATTCTATACACAGACCATCCCAGTGATGTAGGTAATGTCCCCTCCAGTACACCAACAAAATAAATGGAGCTTGAAAGGGTTCAAAGATCTGGCCCATTTTGGCATATTTACTAGAAAGCCAGGCCTTACATTCAGGTGGGATTCATTTATGCCTTATGTAAGCACAGCAAAACCAAGGAGAAGAAGAGTTCTATGATGGAGGTGTCATTTGCAAGAATGAACCCATGTTATTTATTTTATTTCACTCAGTGCAATTGGGGAGAGTTTAAATCAATTGTTTTGCCTCCATGACATAATACTTGCTGGAGAGAATGTCCCTAGCTATTCTACTATCTCTATCAACTTAGCCCATCCTCTCCCAGTTGTACCCGCTTTGCAGAAGGTATGACAAAGATCAGCTAATAAATGTAAGAACACTTTTGTTTGTTGAATGTCAAACATCATTTTAGATCCCAAGTTTGCAGTTACCTCAGTTGTGGAAAACAACAGTGCAGTAAGGAAAGAATTCAAGGAGTAAGATGGTGGGACATGGAAATAGGAAAGAATTAGGGAAGAGAATACAGAGGTTCAAGGTCAAGTATATCTTCCAAAAGATGGGTGTACGTGACTGTATGATATCACCAAAGCCATGTGGGAATAGACGTCAAGTGAAAAGCGAGCTGTGGGTCATGCAGATACCCAATCCTAGTCCAGAAGTATCAAATGCTGAGTCTGCAAGACACCAGGATTTTCTAACACTTCTTCCTCCAATCCAATAACCACAGGCACTTAGCTGTAAAGGATAGGATAGACAGCAACAGATCAAGAAGTCCCAAACAAGCTAAGAAGTACTTTCTGTCTGTTTACTCATTTCTGGATTCTTATAACAAAGAGAAACAAAACAGTCAGTAGCCAGACCAGTGGGAGGGGCCTGGGATTGAGAGAACACTTCTGGGGTCCACATGAGCTACAGGTGCCTCTGTTGTGATTCTATGTGTGCTGCACCCTCACATCTTATGTCATGGACAAGCTCCTTTGCAACCTGAGTATCACTGGCGCTCTGCAAATTCTGTTAACTTAATCAATTAACAGACGAATGGAACAAGATGAATTCTAGGAGGAACAAGAATGAGGGCTACTTTTTTTTTTTTTTTTTAGATTGTGGGTTTTATTCTTTTATTAGATATTTTCTTTATTTACAATTCAAATTTTATCCCCTTTCTTAGGTTCCCCTCCAAAAATATCCTATCCTCTCCCCCCTCCCCCTGCTCCTCAACCCACCCACTCCCATTTCGTGGTTCAGGCATTTCTCTATACTAGGGCATAGAACCTTCACAGGACCTAGGGCCTCTCCTCCCATTGATGACCAACTAGGTCATCCTCTGTTACATATGCAGCTAGAGCCATGAATCTCTCTGTGTGTTTTCTTTGATTGGTGGTTTAGTCCCAGGGATCTCTGGGTTACTGGTTAGTTCATACTGTTGTTCCTCTTAGGGAGCTACAAACCCCTTCAGATCCTTGGGTACTTTCTCTAGCCCTTTCATTAGGGACTCTGTGCTCTGTCTAATGGATGACTGTGAGCATCCACTTCTGTATTTGCCAGGCATTGGCAGAGCCTCTCAGGAGACAGCTATATCAGTCTCCTGTCAGCAAGCTCTTGTTGGCATCTGCAACAGTGTCTGGGTTTGGTGGTTGTTTATGGGATGGATCCCCAGGTGGGGCAGTCTCTGGATGGTCATGCCTTCAGTCTCTGCTCTGAACTTTGTCTCTGTTACTCCTTCCATGAGTATTTTGTTTCCCCTTCTAAGAAGGATGGAAGTGTCCACACTTTGATCTTCCTTCTTCACATGAGAATTACTTTTTGACAGGTAGGAACTTCATTCTGGGCACTTTCCATCAACCATAAGGGAAAATAAATTCACAAAGGCAAAGGGTGTCCAATCACAGAAATGCAAATGCTTGAAGATTCATGAGTTCTGATGTGGAAGATATATTATCATATGTGTGATTTCCTCAATGAGAGGAAATATCAAATTTATGAATATGCTGTGCTCCATTCCAGTCTAAAGAGAAATGTGAAAAGGAAATATGACTTTGGGTCATGACTTATGTTCTGTATCCACTAAGAATCATCAGAAGGGGATTTTTCACTACATCACTAAAAGTACCAGTGCTGGGCAGATGGCTCTGTAGATAAAGCACTTGACTTGCAAGTGGGAGTACTAGAGTGTGTCTTTTCATAATTTACATAAATCCCAGAGATGTGTGGCTGCCCACCTGTAATTTCAGTGTCAGGGGAGTAAGATGGCTAGCTAAACTAGCTCTGTTGGTTAACTCTGTGTTCACTTGAGAGACAATATTGCTTCAATGATGTGTCCAATAACACACACACACACACACACACACACACACACACACACACACACACACACACACACATACACAGAGAGAGGGGGGGAGAGAGACAGACAGACAGACAGAGACAGAGAGAGACAGAGATGCATAATGTTAAATCTATACACAAACACCTATACAACACACAGTCACAGCCTAGAAAATAAAAGGGAAGAAAGGATCGAGGAGCTGAGAGAGGAAGGAAAGATGTAGACACAATTCATTGCAAACAGATTCAACACTATGGGCATGGAGTCTGCTTATTAATTCCTTGCTGCATGACAGAAGTGAGTTAGTATTCTGTCAACAAGCCTCAGCATCTTCATCTGCATAATAAGAGGATTAAATCAGATGATTACTAAGGTTATTTCCAATTTTACAAAATCTATTTCGATAAACAAGAGTAACAGTGTCCAAGGTACTTAGAAGAAAAGGAAACCGACCAGTCGATTTGACAAGGTCCATGCAAAAGAATTACTGTTGTGCTATATAAAGAAAAAGATCCTGTCTTTTTAATAAGATGAGAGTAATGGCTGAAATTAATTTCCACAAAGGTTGGGAAAGTGGCGTGTGTACACAGACAATGAGTAAATTGCTGCTATAATCGGGACGGCTTAAATGGCAATGTGGAGATAATAAAGGCGAAGGAACACTTTCTGTTCTTTCAGGATATTAAAACTTAACAGAACATGCTTAAAAATGAATATAAGTCTCAAGGCAAAGACTAAATCCACTACTCTGTTGTGCAACTGTGAGTAATATCATCTAATACCTATGACCTCTGTCATCTTTATTAACAAGTCACAAAAAGAATTCACAAAAGTAAAAAAACTTATAGCTGCAAGCATTTTTTGTTTTTGTAACAAAATGTTTCTATTTTTTTAAGTGGTGGCCAAAGAAGTAGTTTTATTTAAAGGCTACAAAATGAGAAGGAGTTGGAGGAGGAGGAGGAGGAGGAGGAGGAGGAGGAGGAGGAGGAGGAGGAGGAAGAGGAGGAGGAGGAGGAGGAGAAGGAGGAAAAGGAGGAGGAAAAGGAGGGGGGAGGAGGAGGAAGGGAGGGAAGGAAGAAAAGGCTACATAAAGGTCATCAAACAATTCCAGGTTGAGAAATGCTTTTCTATCTACAGCTATAATGACCATTGAAGGCTGTATGTGAACCCAGAGAAGGAAGCATCAATGTAAGAATGTGCCATCAGGAAGAAACTAGAACAGACTCTAATTATATGTCTGAGTCTCCAGAGTTGCTATGTGTGGTTTCTTTTCAAACTTCTTTTTCCTAAAGGAAAAATAAAATTTAGATTGGACTAAGTTATTATCATTTCTGCTATCGTGTCTTCCCTTGGTGAAGTGCAGTCAAAATTTGATCCAAATGTGAGCTTTTGAATGTGAAAGGATTCAAGCAATGACGTAAAATACGACAGAGGTGTGGATGCAGCATACTAGAGAAGCCTCCTATCCACACCATACTCATGCAAAATGCCTAGGTCCGTCTCCACCTGCTGTATATCAAAAGGGCAACTATATGCTGACAGAGTTTATACAAAAACTCAGAAAGAGTTAAAGACACATGGGTACTGATGTAGGCTGTCAGCAAATTCCTAAAGCTAGAGATGAATTCAAGGTGGAATTTCTATCAAAGCACTCGTGGGGCTGAGACTGAAAGTCGTGCACCTGGTAAGAGAGCTGCTCTGTGCCTGTAACCTGTGATGCCAGTTGAATGAGAGTCTGGTAATTTGGAAACTCTCAGGGCTGGAAAAGAACACCTCCTTTTTCCTTGAGTTGAGTTAAAAGAAGCCTCTGAAAATCCTAGTCCTAACAATAAATATGGCTGGTGCCATGCCATACAAAAGCTGTTAGCCTGCTGGCAAGGACAGTGCATTATTTCACATGTCCTAAGTACAGCAGACAGCAGCAGAAAATTATTTGGAAGAGCAGAGTGCGCAGGTCTATAAATAAAAAGCCAGACTCCTCAAAGTTTAAAAATTCCATTTATCTAAGATGTTTGGCTTGGTTGACTCACATTTGGAAATGACCAAAAGGCAGTTGTCATGGAAGCCCACCACACTTTGAAGGATGGCATACTGTTCAAGGCCTTACAGTTCAAGGCGCGTGAGCTTGTACTGTCTGGAAGTAGTTTGCAACATATGCGTGACTTTTAGGGAAGACATGTTCATGTTTATTTAGATGCAGCCAAGGAGGATAACAGGAAAGGAAAATCACTCTAAGAGTGAAATCCAAGGTCCATGGAGGAAAATGAACAACTGCATTCCTCTTGAAGTGCAGATTACCAAGGGGCACACAGACTCTACAGCCAAGGGCAGGTCTCACAATTTCTGCACAAGAGCCAATGCTCATATCTCCCTGTTGACAGAATTCCTTTATGTTGACCCCCCATGTTGCCTTACTCTCTAAATCAAACCTCCCTGGGCACCTGCTGATGGTGAACCACAAGAGACTGAGGCAGGCGTGTTCAATGCCTCTGCACATGGCTCTGCTTTCAGTGGTTGAAGAGATGCCTGGCTATTGGCATCTAAGTTGCCAAACTATCAAGAAAAAGGCTAACCATCAGACAAAGACTGTACATAGAGCAAAAAGCAAAGGCACTTTGTCAAGAACACCCTGAGTCTACCACACAGTGCAGCAGGGGTCTAGGGACTGCTCAGTCTGTCCATCTTCAGCAGAGTAGAGCATGCAGAATATTCCTCTGACTGCCTCTAGCAATGGAAAGCTTAGAGGAGACATGAACAGAGGCTTTCAATATCTACGCTGGGCCTCTTGTGGTTCACTATCAGAACATATACAGTAGCTATTAATTCAAGTAGAATGTGGCACCACCAAGAAGGGACTAAGGAACTCCAAGGGCTCAATCTAATCTTAAGAGTTGCTCAGAGCAGAGCCAAAGTGACCAGACTGACCACAGTCCTAAGAGACACAAGAGCTGGCTGTTTGGAACCATTGCTTTTCAAGACAGTTTGTGACCTATCACTGTGACTGACCACAGATGAGACCCTGATCCCAGTTCCGCTAAGAAGACATATTTGGGAGATTTCATTACCAGACATGATCACTAAGGAGATACAAAGTAACCAAGAAAATTAACAAACACTTTAGAGCCCCCAAGAACAAATAAAAGAGAAAAAAATATTTTTTCCTAGAAATATTTTGCCTGAATAGTCAAAAAGTCTGTGTCATTGAGTCTAAAAGATAAAGGTCAAAGAAAGATCTAGATAAAGCAGAAAGAAATAGTACAAGTGACAGACAATGCCCCCTTTGATAGAACTATATCAAAAGTATAAAATTAGGTAAAAGTTCAAAGTTGCTACCTCATCATAACATTTTCAGAAAAGAAAAATGGATACAATGTAGTTATATTTTGGAGTGAACTATTCAGGTGTTAAAAGAATTCAGGGAACCAGTAAAGGGTCTAGAAAATGAAAACTGAAGTGTAAATAATACTATTAAATAGTCCAAGAAAAAAAAATAGGCTAAAGTTTCAAAGGAATACATTAAGTGTAGAATACAGGATAAGATGCTTTCAAAAGAAGTCAGAAAAATATTACACAGAGAAGGTAATTGCAAAAGGCCTTCTCTCTCCTAACACGGAAATTGATGGATTTGAGAAGAAGGATATTAAAAAGATCTTAAAGAGTCTGCAGGAAATAGAAGCACTGGGAAAAAGCCTGGATGTCATGTAAAATATTTTATGACAAACTGCTGGACTGAGCCAATAATTCTTAGGCTAAAAAGCAAGTGTTGTTCTGTAGAAAGGAGAGGGTGCAGGTTTGGAGATAGGGAGGGAAAACTATACCACTTTCCTTCTACACACATTTAGGAGATTACTGAAGTATTTTATTTTAAGGAAAGAGTGTTCTATCAGCTACAAAAAGAAAGAGAATTAGTAGAACAAATCACAAATGTAGCAATTAAGTTTGTAGTAGCTCAGTAATGCCCAAGAAGCAAGGTAAGAACAGATTAGGAAGGGCAGAACATTACCTAAGACAACTGACTCCAAATGGAAGAGCCATAACATTTTTGAGCAAAGAGTTTACACAAAAAGTGCAAACACTTCATGGTGGAATATAACTGAAATTTGCATATAAAAAGTCAGTGATATTTCACATAATCTGAGAAGTTGTTAAATATCAAATGAGATTATAGGTTTATTAAAACTCCAGAGAATTCTGCATTTCATTTGGTTTCCTCCTGTTCACTATTGGTAAATACAAATGAGATTCAATTTTGTGTGTTAATCTTATATCTGGAGACATTGCTATAGTTATAAGTTCTAAGGCATTTTTTTTTTTTTTTGCTTATTTGTTTTTATAGCCCTTGTGATCCTTCAACATTAATCATCACACCATAGGAAAACACTGCCTTCTTCTTTATCCGGTTTATGTTTACTGTCTTTTTCTTATCTTATCAGTTAGGACACATAGCATGTGTCGGATAAAAGTGGGGCAATAGGAATGGGTGTTCTTATTCATGTTCAGTCTTAGGGGACAGCATTCTGCTTCTGACCTCTACTTACTGAGCAGCGGTGTAGATGTTCTCCATCAGCATGGAGCATTGTGAGCTAAATAGGCTTTGTGAGATATGAGAATAAAAACCGTGGGAGCATTGTCAGGGATTAGTGGGGCAGAGTTCACATGACCCCACATTCTTAGTTTGACTTTACTGATTTGTTCTTTACAGATATGAGTTTCATGTCTGTCTTCAATTCAGTGAGTGTGAGCAAACACACAAACACACACACACACACACACACACACACAAGCATGTGCATGTATGTGTGTTGGTGTTTGGGCATGTATGTTAATGGAATATTCTTATTTTATTGTAGTTTTTCAAAAATTAAGTTTTAGTAGAAGACAAGCTTTATTACATATATTTTTCCAAGCCAGTAAGAATAGACACATTTGCCAGGCAGTGGTGGCCCACGCCTTTAATCCCAGCACTCGGGAGGCAGAGGCAGGCTGATTTCTGAGTTTGAGGTCAGCCTGTTCTACAGAGTGAGTTCCAGGACAGCCAGGGCTACACAGAGAAACCCTGTCTTGAACCTCTCCTCCCCTCCCTCCCCCCCCCCAAAATAGGCACATTCTCACCCTTTATTAACCCACACGTGATTAAGACATAACTCATTATTGAGTGAATCTGCATGCCAAGGATCTCTGTTTTTTATTCATGATATAGGATTTTAGATTCTCTACTACTGATGTTGTCCTTTGGTCGTGGTGGTTCTGGTGGTATTGGTTGTCTTCATGTATATATGTACTCTTAGTTAACAGTAATGGTGACTTTATAATGGAAAATAAGAGCTCTCTCCCTTTATCTTGTTCTCTCCCTCTCCTTCTCCCTCCCTTCCCTCTTGCCCTCTCCCTCTCCTTCTCCAGGTTCTGTCTCTTCCCCCACAGCTTTCCTCTTTCTCCTCCTCCTGCTACAATCCTCAGAAGAATTTATCGTGGATGCTGTCTGGGTTAGTTTCATTGCAATGAGTTGTGCTACTTCAACTCTTGTATTGTAATAAAGTTTCATAGAATTTATAAATCTTTTTGGAATCATATTTGGTAAGTTATTCTTGCCAAAGGATCATATATTTCATTTCGGCTTTCAAAACTGTTTTAGAGTGTTGAGGAATGTCCAAAGTGTAAGGCTTCATTTGAAGTTTCATATCAATTTTCAGTGTGGATTCTAAGTGTCTGTAATTATTTTAACATATTAGTGGCTAGGATTTTACTTTGTAATTTGAGTTTTTCATCTAAAAAAAAAATTACGGTTTCTTGTTTTAGACATTACCTTACTCCTATAGTCAATGCTACTTTATAGTGCTTCTGGTTTATAGTCCTAAAATGTACCTTCATTAATATTTTCTTTATTCTTTATTTGGAGCTTTTACTCAACTTTATCTCGTCATTACACAGAATCTCTATATCATTTATTTACTGCTTCAGTAACGTGAATATTTGGTGCAATACAATTTATTTTGAACACTAAAACTCTCCCTAGCTTACAGTGTAGAGGAGTCATGAAGCTTTATAGTGGTTTCCTACTCATTTTACAACACAATTTTTATTTTTGTCATGGGTTGTTTTGTGTTCATGGTGTAATTTCTACACGGTTTAAGTGTTGGTTTTCTATAATCGCAATTGTTTCTGATTTTATTTTATAATGGTTTGAGATTATAGTATTCATAAACTTCACTTTGTGGAATTTATGAACAGTTTTCTTTGCAGTGTAAAATTTTTAAAGAATGCAAAAAACAATCATTCTATTTAAAAATAAATACTGGTATTTATTGAAGATAATTACTTTAACCTGTTTTTCTCTAAACATTTCTAATATTTACCTAATGTACCTATCAAGACTTGCTGTTATATTTCTTTCTACTGTTTATATTTTCTAAAAACTAGGCACTTTGAATTTTGATGTTATGCTATTCAGTTAATGAAGAGACACATTTGATTTAATTTTGGATTTAAATAATTTCACTAATAATCATTTTATTTGCTATTTTACTGTGTCTTTCTTCAAGTTGGATGTTGTCTAAATTCACCTTGAATTTGTTTTTGGATCTACAGCTAATTTCATTTATTCAACATGTAATGGTCCTCATTTATCCTCTCCTTTTCATTGTATATTTTTTATCACTTCACATGAATCATTTATCCTTGAAATGTAAAAACAATCTGTACTTTTAGGTTTTCTTATCATTGTGTTCTCTCTCTCTCTCTCTCTCTCTCTATCTCTCTCTCTCTCTGTGTGTGTGTGTGTGTGTGTGTGTGTGTGCAAAAACTTAAATTATACATACACTTCATATATCTATTTTCCCAGGTATTCTTTTCTATTGCTGTGATTAAATACACTTTCTAAACATAGCATTGTGAGGAAAGGGTTAATTTGCCTCCTAGTTCCAGGTCACAGTTCATCATTTCAGGAAATTTAAGGCAGGAGTTCAAGCAGTCACACTCTATCCAGAGACAACAGCAGATAAACTAGAACACACTCATACTGCCTGCCTGCTCTGTTCGCCATCTTTTCCTACTTCTTTTATACACTTCAGGGACCAGCCTAGGGAATGGTGTCACCACAGAAAAATGAACTACTAAGACAATCTCCTACTGACATGCCCACATTTCAACTTGATTTGGAAAATTCTTCAGGAGATATTCTCTCCTTAAGTGACTCTAGTTTATGGGAAAATTGACATCTAAAAGCCAAGGCATGCCTCAACTATCCATTAAAGGACAATATATAGATAGATAAAACTTTTATGCGCGACTGGATAAGGAGCTATTTTTGGCTGACAATATACCAATACATAACACTAGAAAGGACATCAGTGTAATTGCCTTTAGAGTCAGATAGCCTGCATTCAAGCTGATTTTTAGTAGAGATTTGAAGTTCATATGATTTGTGTGAATTGACTTTTTAAAGATTACTTGTCAATAACATTTTCCCCTGCATCAAAGTAGGCTAATGACTTTTGATTTTGTTTGTAATCTTTTTCCTCAAGGGAGTAAGCAAGCACCTTACTTGCCTCTATCTCCCCTATCTCTTCACTGGGAAAAACAAAAAACAACTAGCTAACATCCCACACAGCAATTAACCTTTATGTGTTCCATGGAGGTCACCAGTTTGACAGGTCATCAAATACACCTTTCCTTGAATAATCCTCATGTTTCTTGTGAAACTGGAGCACAAAATCCTAGGGTTGCCCTTATATGAACTAGATGCACATTTAGCAACTCCATGACAGTTTTGCATGCTTTCATTTCTGTTTCTTTGTTGTATGGTCCGGGCTTTATGTTGGTTTCAAAGCAGAGAGTAGAGATATTCTTGCTCTGCCATCTTCAGTTGGTTCCCACAATATTCCATAAATGTTTAAAAACAAAGTCTGAAGAAGAATTAAACTTTCATGCTTCAACTAATAGAAATTCCAGTTTCTTGTAACTAGACACTACCTGCATCTTTAGCGAGCTCTATGACCCTTTAAGAATTTGTCATTTTTCTTCCTCACAAACTCGAGAGAGATAATTCTACATGGAATTCTGCTTGACAATATTCAAGTTCACATGAAAAATTCTTAAGGCTACATATTATTCCTTCTATTGCTTTCTAAATGGTCCTTCTCATATCACTTGCATGGTAGTGAATACATAACATATTTCTGTCTACAGTTTATTTTTAAGGCATTTGTTATGCAGTTTATTTTCAATCTTAATCCTTAGGGGTTTAAAACAAACAAATCACTTATACTGCATAGTGCTATATCATCTTGGTCTTACTAACTCAGGAAATAGTGTTCAGTTTTGTAGCATCTCTTCACTGAAAAAAGCCAATAATGCCACAGGCTTCTCTCAACTCTAATAATAATAAATTAAACACTGTGAAAACCCTAGATTAGTAAAATATCCTGTACCTCAAATGTGTCACTTGCTGGTGTTTTGTCTGCCTGGAATGCTTGTTTACACACTGTCTGCTGACTAATTTTCTAAATCTTCCTGATAAAGTGATTTTCTAACAGGAGAAATGATACAGTATTCCTCTCTTGTAACAGGTGGTCCCCAAGTGGTCATCCATCTTTCCTTGTGGTCTCTATTGTGAACAGTCAATCATGTCAGACAATGACAGCCTGTGAGTGAGTGTGATCTATCATCATTGCTAGAACTACCAGTCACAACATGCACACACTTGATCTGTCTACATGCAACTGATGGATTTTGTTAGAAAACTGCCATTTCACATTCTGGAAAGCAAGAACAGATAGCAATTCATAATTGAAATTTTAACCCGTGATCTTCAGTAGATGCCATTATACCATTTTCTCTGTAATTCAGCTGGCTAAAATAATGTTGAAGATGAAGTTTATAAAAGATTGGATAAGAATACCCCATATTTTCTGGACTTCTAGCAGCCATTCACAACCTGATTAATTATTCATGGAGTAATTTTAGCAGAGTCTCTGAGATCTGCTTGGTATGAAAAAATACTAAAATTAGCAGTACTGATAACTGAAGTTAAAATAAGGAATGTGGATGAAGGGGGAACATGGAGACCAAGATGTATTTCTTTGAAAATACATCGTGAGTAGAGGCTTGAAGAATGAATTAGAAGTGGATTTGTTGAACAGGTTGGGTCCAAGGACCATTATATAACTGAATTAGCAAAATCATTGAATCAGGAAAGAGTTTAGAATATATGGAAATCTACTGGAGACCATTTATTGGTTACCTAGTGGTTGGTGGACAAATAAGATCTGAGTGAGACTTAGGCAAGAGATCAGTGTGGGAGAACACTATGAAGCAGGCTGAGGTCAGAAGCTCCTGAAATGTCTTGATTTTCTTAGTTTTTGCTTATTTTAGATGGCTTTATTGCCATATAATTCCCATATCTTTTTGTAATTTTATAAATTTGATTTTTAAAAAATTGAAAATAGAAGCAATAAAGAAAACACAAATGAAGGGAATCCTAGAAATGGAAAACCTAGGAATGAGAACAGGAAATACAGACACAAGTATCACCAACAGAATACAGGAGGTAGAAGAAAGAATTTCAGGCACAGAAGATATGACTGAAGAAATACATATATTGATCAAAGAAATTCTTAGATCTAAAAGGCTCCTGACACCAAATATCCAGGAAATTTGGGACAATGTGAAAAGTCCAACCCTAACAATAATAGGAATAGAACAAGGAGGAAATTCCCACCTACAAGGCCCAGAAAATATTTTCAACAAAATCATAGAAGAAAATTTCCCCAAGTTAAAGAAAGATATGCCTATAAACAGAAGAATCTTACATTACACAAAATAGATTGGATCAGAAAAGGAACACCTCTCACTACATAATAATCAAATCACTGAATGTATAGAACAAACAAGGAATATTAGAAGCTTCAAGGGAAGAAGGCCAAGTAGCATATAAAAAAACAGACCTTCAGGATTATACCTGACTTCTCAATGACTCTAAAAGTCATAGGGCCTGGGCAGATGATGGGCAGACTCGAAGAGACAACAGATGTGAGCCCAGACTGCTATACCTAGAAAAACTTTCAATCACCGTAGATGGAGAAACCAAGATATTCTATGACAAAACACAGCTTAATCAACATATTTCCACCAATCCAGCCCTACAGGAAGAGGTACTAGAAGGGGAACACAAACCAAAGGAGGCTAACAACACCCAAGAAAATATAGAAAATAAATAATTACATATCATCAAACTAAAGGAAATGAAACACATGCTCTCTCCCATCACAACCAATATCAAAGTAATAGCAATTACTAACTGCTGGATACTAATATCTCTCAATATCAAAGGACTCAATTCCCCTGTGAAAGGCAAGGTTAACAGAGTGGAAGCAAACAGGATTCTTCATTCTATTGCATTCAAGAAACATACCTCAACAATAAAGATAGATATAACCTCAAAGTGAAGGGCTAGAAAAGGTTTATCCAAGCAAGTGGACCCCAGAAGCCAGCTGGAGTAGCCATTCTAATATTTAACAAAATACACTAGACTTTCAACCAAATTTAATCCAAAGAGATGGGAAGGACACTTCATACTCACCAAAGGAAAACTCCACCAAAATGAGGTCTCAACTCTGAACATATAGTCATTTTCCAAATGCAAGGTCACCCGCATTCCTAAAAGAAACATTACTAGGGCTTCAATCGTACATCAAAACATACACATTAGGAATGGGAGATTTCAACACCCCACTCTCACCAATGGACAGGTCAATGAGATAAAAACTAAACGGGGAAATAATGAAACTATCAGAGGTTATGAATCAAATGGATCTAATAGATATCTACAGAACATTTCACCCAAACACAAAAGAATATAGGTCTTCTTACCACCTCATAGAACCTTCTCAAAAATTGACCAGTGAGTCAGAGAAGAAACAAAGAAAGAAACTCAAGGCTTCCTAGAACTCAATGAAAATGAAAACATATCCTACCCAAACCTGTAGAACACAATGAAAGCAATGATCCAACCAATGGACAAAAGCAGCTGAGCCCTGTTTTTGAACTGGGTAAAGCTGAAAGAAGCTGAGGAGAAGGGTGACCCTGTAGGAGGACCAGCAGTCTTAATTAATCTGGACTCCTGAGATCTCTCACACACTGGACCACAAAACAGACAGCATACACCAGCTGATATGAGGCCCTCAACACACACAAAGTAGAGGACATCTGGATCTTTGTTCATTCAGAGATGATGCACCTAACCCTCAAGAGACTGGAGGCCCCAGGGAGTTTAGAGGTCAGGTAGGGTGGGGACATTCACATGGAGACAGGGTGATTTATGGAGGAGGTATGGGATGTGGAGAAGTCAGAGGGTGGTTGTGGAGGCAGGGAATGGAATATGGAGTGTAAAAAATGAATTAAAAATATAATTAAATTAAAAAATAATGGACTAACTCTCTAAAATTGTAAACAAGTCAGCCCCTAATTAAATGCTTTCTCTAAAAATGAAGGAGGAGGAGGAGGAGAAGGAGGAGGAGGAGAAAGTTCATAGCATTAAGTGCCTTCATAAAGAAACTGGAGAGATCTCATACTAGCAAGTTACACAGCACATCTGAAAGCTCTTAAACAAAAAGGAAGCAAACATATGCAGGAGGAGTAGAAAGCAGAGAATAATCAGTGTCAGGGCTGACATCAATAAATAAGAAACAGAAAACAATACAAAGAATCAACAAAACTCTGAGCTGGTTCATTTAAAAAAAACAAGATAGAGAGACACTTAGCTAAACTAACTAAAAGGCAGAGGGACAGTACCCAAATTAATAGAAAAAAAAATGAAAATGGGGACATAACAACATATACTGAGGTAATCCAAAGAATCATTAGGGCTTCCTTCAAAAACCTGTAAGCCACAAAATTTGAAAGTCTAAACAAAATGGATCATTTTGCTGATAGATACTACTTGCCAAAATTAAGTCAAGATATGGGCCTATATCCCCTAAGGAAATAGAAGCAATCATTAAAATTTCCCAAACACAATAAGCTGAGGGCAGTTGGTTTTTAGCACAGAATTCTACCAGAATTTTCAAAGTAAAACTAATACTTGTACTCCTCAAACTATTGCATAAAATAGAAACAAAAGAAACATTGCCACACTCATTCTATAATGCCACAGTCACCCTGATACCGAAACCACACAAAGACATAACAAGGAAGAGAAATTCAGACCAATTTTCCATATGTACATTAATGCAAAAATGTGCAATAAATAGTTGAAAACAAAATCCAAAAACACAACAATAACAAAATCAACCACGTTCAAATAGGCTTCATCCTAGAGATTCAGGAATTGTTCAATATATGAAAATCCATCAATGAAATACATGACATACACAAACTGAAAGAAAACACCCATATGAACATCTCACTAGATGACAGAAAAGCTTTTGACAAAATCCAACACTACTTCATGATGTTCTGGAAAAATCAGGATTACAAGGCTCATAACTAAACACATTAAAGGCAATATACAGCAAGCCAATAGCCCATATCAAATTAAATGGAGGAAAACCTAAAAATTTTTTCTCTAGAATCAGGAACAAAATAAGGCTGTCAACTAACTCTATATCTATTCAATATAGTAGTTGATGCTCTAGCTAGAGCCATCAGACACCTAAGGCAGCTCAAGGGGAAACAAATTGGAAAGGAAGAAGCCAAAATATTATTATTTACACATGATATGATAGTACACATACATAACCCCATAAATACTACCTGAGAACTCCTTTTTTTTGCTTGAACTTTCTCCTTATTTTAATAGACTTAAAACTGTGTGATTATAAAGAAAATGTTGGGAAAGCATATGATGTTTTCTATTCATAATTATTTCAAAGACAAGTTAAGGGACATGCTGGAATATGTCTTTTTTTTAATTGGATATTTTATGTATTTACACTTCAAATGCCATCCCCTTTCCTGGTTTTCCTTCCAGAAACTCCCTCTCCCATTCCTCCTCCCTGTGCTTCAGTGAGGGTGTTTCCCCAATGACCCACCCACTCCTGCCTTCCACCCTGGCATTCCCCCATACCAGGGCATCAAGTCTTCACAGGACCAAGGGCCTCTCCTCCCATTGATGTCCAACAAGGCCATCCTCTACTACATATGTGCCATGGGTCCCTCCATGTGTAAATCCCTTCAGCTCCTTCAGTCATTTCTCTAACTCCTCCACTGGGGACTGAATGCTAAGTCCAAAGGTTGGCTACAAGCATCCAACTCTGTATTTGTCAGGCTCTGACAGAGTCTCTCAGGAGACAGCTATAACAGGCTCCTGTAAGCAAGCACTTCTTGGCATCAACAATATCGTCTGGTTTTGGTAACTGTACATGGAATGGATCCCCAAGTCTCTGGATGGCCTTTCCTTCAGTTTCTGCTCCACCCTTTGTCCCTGTATATTTTTTAGATAGGAACCCTTCTGGCTTAAGAATTTGGAGATGAATGTTTGGCCCCGTCCCCCAACTCGGGGCATTGCCTAGACTCTGGATATGGTGTGAACAGGTTCTCCCTCCCCTTCATTGGGCATTTCAGCTAAACTCATCCCTGTTGGGTCTTGGGAAACTCTTGCTTTTCTGGCATGTTGGAATTGCTGGTGACTACCCCCAGTTCTCCATCTCCATTGGTACACACCTTTGTTCAAATTCCTGAACCTCTGTACATCCGTGTCTCCTCTCATACCCGATCCTGCCCCCCTTTTCCCCTTTGCCTGCATCTCCTCTCAAGTCTCTCCCACACTCTACTGCCTATGAGTATTTTATTTCCCCTTCTAAGAAGGACTGAAGCATCCATGCTTTGGCCTTTCTTCTTTTTGTGATTCATATGGTCTGATAATTGTATCTTGTGTATTCCCAGCTTTTAGGCTATTATCCACTTACCAGTGACTGCATACCATGTTTCTTCTTTTGTAACACGATTAACTCATTCAGGATGGAATTTTTAAATCCCATCCATTTGCCTAAGAATTTCATGAAATCATTATTTTAGTAGCTGTGTATTACTCCATTGTGTAAATGTATCACATTGTCTGTGTCCATTCCTCTGTTGAAGGACATCTGGGTTCTTTCTAGCTTCTGGTTATTATAAATAAGGCTGCTATGAACATAGTGGAGCATGTGTCTTTGTTATACATTGAAGCATCTTTTAGATATATGCCCAGTAGTATTATGGTTTGGTACTAGGGTATTACTATCTTCAATTTTCTGAGAAACCACCAAACTGATTTCCAGAGTGGTTGCAGCAGTTTGCAATCGCACCAGCAATGGAGGAGTATTCCTCTTTCTCCACATCCTTGCCAGCATCTGCTGTCACCTGATTTTTTGATCTTAGCCATTTTGACTGGTGTGAGGTGGAATCTCAGGATTATTTCAATTTGCGTTTTCCTGATGATTAAGATGTTGAACATTATTTTAGGTGCTTCTCAACCATTCCATATTCCTCAGTTGAAAATTATTTGTTTAGCTCTGTACTCCATTTTTAATAGGGTTATTTGGGTCTCTGGAGTCTAACTTCTCAAGTCCTTTGTGTATATTGGATATTAGCCTTCTCTCTGTTGTAGGGTTGGTAACCATCTTTTCCCAATCTGTTGGCTGCCATTTTGTCCTATTGACAGTGTGCTTTGCCTTATAGAAGCTTTGCAATTTTATGAGGTCCCATTTGTCAATTCTTGATCTTAGAGCATAAGCCATTGGTGTTTTGTTCAGGAAAATTTCCCCTGTGCCCCTGTGTTCAAGGTTCTTCCCCACTTTCTCTATTAGTTTCAGTGTATCTGGTTTTCTGTGGAGGTGCTTGATCCACTTGGACTTGAGCTTTGTACAAAGAGATAAGCATAGATTGATTCGCATTCTTCTACATGCTGATCTTCAGGTGATCAAGCACCATTTGTTGAAAATGATGTCTTTTTTTCCAATGGATGATTTTAGCTCCTTTGTCAAAGATCAGGGGACCATAGGTGTGTGGATTCATTTCTGGATATTCAGTTCTATTCCATTGATTTACCTGCCAGTCACTGTACCAATACTATGCATTTTTTTTATCACTATTGCTCTGTAGTACAGCTTGAGGTCAGGGATGATGGAATGGTGATTACTCCAGAAGTTCTTTCATTGTTGAGAGCAGTTTTTGCTATCCTGGGGTTTTGGTTATTCCAAATGAATTTGCAAATTGCTCCTTCTAACTCTATAAAGAATTGAGTGGGGAGTTTGATGAGGATTGCATTGAATCTGTAGACTGCTTTCAGCAAGATGGCCATTTTTACCATATTAATCCTGCCAATCATTGAGCACGGGAGATCTTTCCATCCTCTGAGATCTTCCTTGATTTCTTTCTCCAGGGACTTGAAGTTCTTGTCATACAGAACTTTCACCTGCTTGGCTAGTGTCACACCAATGTATTTTATTTGTGACTATTTTGAAGAGTGTCATTTCCCTACTTTCTTTCTCAGCCCATGTATCCTTGGAGTATAGGAAGATTACTGATTGGTTTGAGTTAACTTTGTATCTAGCCAATAGCTGAAGTTTTTAAATCAGGTTTAAGAGTTCTCTGGTAGAATTTTTGGGGTCACTTAGCTATACTATCATATAATCTGCAAATAGTTATATTTTTACTTATTCCTTTCCAATTTGTATCCCTTTGACCACCTTTTGTTGTCTAATAGTTCTGGCTGGGACTTTGAGTACTATATTGAACGGGGGGAGTGGGCAGCCTTGTCTACTTCCTTATTTTAGAGGGATTGCTTAAAGGTTATCTCCATTTAGTTGGATGTTGGCTACTGGTTTGCTATATATTGCTTTTACTATGTTTAGATGTGGACCTTGAATTCGTGATCTTTCCAAGTTTGTTATCAGGAAGGGGTATTGAATTTTTTCAAATGCTTTCTCAGCATCTAGTGAGATGATCTTGTGATTTTTTTCTTTGAGTTTGATTATATAATGGATTATGTTCATGGATTTATGTGACTTGAATCCCTGCGTTCCTGAGATGAAGCCTATTTGATCATGATGGATGATCACACTGTTGGGTTTGGTTTGTGAGGATTTTATTGAGTATTTTTGTATTGATATTCATAGTGCAAATTGGTCAGAAGTTCTCTTTCTTTGTTGGGTCTTTGTGTGGTTTAGGTATAAGTGTAATTGTGGCTTCATAGAACAAGTTAGGTAGTGTTCCTTCTTTTTCTATTTTGTGGCATAGTTTGGAGAGTATTGATAGTAGGGCTTCTCTAAAGGTCTGATAGAATTCTGCACTAAATTCATCTTGTCCTGGGCTTTTTGTTGTTGTTGTTGTTGGAGACTTTTAATGCCTGCTTCTATATCTTTAGGGATTATGGGACTATTTAGATGGCTTATCTGATCCTGATTTAAATTTGTGACCTAATATCTGTCAGGAAAATTGTTCATTTCAGCCAGATTTTCCAGTTTTGTTGAGTATAGGCTTTTGTAGTAAGATCTGTTGATTTTTTAATTTCCTTAGTTTCTGTTGTGATATATTCCTTTTAATTTTTGTTTGTTTGTTTGTTAATTTGGATACTCTCTCTGTGCCTTCTGGTTAGTGTGATTAGGGGTTTATCTCTGTTGTTTATTTCCTCAAAAAAACCAGCTCCTGGGTTTGATGATCCTTTGTATAGTTCTTTTTGTTTCTACTTGGTTGATTTCAGTCCTGAGTTTGATTATTTCCTGCTATCTACTCTTCTTGGTTGTGTGTGCTTCTTTTTGTTCTAGAGCTTTCATGTATGCTGTTAAACTACTAGTGTATGCTCTCTCCAGTTTCCTTTTGGAGACACTCAGAGCTATGAGTTTCCCTCTTAGAACTGCTTTCAATGTGTTTCATATGTTTTGGTATGCTGTCCCTTCATTTTCATTAAATTCTAAAATGTCTTTAATTTCTTTCTTTATTTCTTCCTTGACAAAATTATTGAGTATTGCATTGTTCAGCTTCCATGTAAATGTGGGCCTTCTGTTGTTTAGGGAAACTATACCCTTGAAAAGGCAAGAAAATAATCATATTTCAACAAACCCAAAAGAAGATAGCCACATAAACATAATTCTACCTCTCACAACAAAAATAACAGGAAGCAACAATCACTATTTTTTAATATCTTTTAACATCAATGGACTCAAGTCCCCAACAAAAAGACTAACAGACTGTATATGTAAATGGGACCCCGCATTTTGCTGCATACAGGAAACACACCACAGTGACAAAGACAGACACTACTTCAGAGTAAAAGGCTGGAAATTTTTTTCCAAGCAAATGGTCTCAAGAAACAAGCTGGCATAGTCATTCTAATAACAAATAAAATCAACTTTCGAGGAAAAGGTATCAAAAAAGATAAGGAAGCACCCACTTCATAGTGGTCAAAGGAAAAATCTACCAAGATAAACTCTCAGTTCTGAACGTGTATGCTCCAAGTGCAAGGGCACCTACATTAATAAAAGAAACTTTACTAAGGCTCAAAGCTCACATTGCACTTCACACAATAATAGTGGGAGATTTCAACTACCCATGTTCCTCAATGGACAGATCACAGAAATATATACATAGTTTCATCCTAAAACAAAATAATATAACTTCTTCTCACCTGAGAAATCCTATAGCTAGTAAATACCTTCAGCAAAGTGGCTGGATACAAAGCTAACTCAAAAAGTCAGTAACCCTCCATTTCATAAAAAAAGAGTGAGATGAAAAAGAAATTAGAGGAACAAAACCCTTTATAATAGCCACAAATATTAAAAGACATCTTGGTGAAATTCTAACCAAGCAAGTAAAAGACCTATAAAACAAAAAACTTGAAGTATCTGAAGAATGAAATTGAGGAAGATATCAAAAGATTGAAGTCCATGGTCATGGATGGGTAGGATTAACAGTAAAAATGCTATCTTACCAAATAGAATCTACAGATTCAATTCACTTCTCATCAAAATTCCAACTTAATACTTTACAGACCTTGAAAGAATTGTTCTCAACTTCCTATGAAAATAATCCCAGGATAGTTTAAAAAAAACTCCTGTATAATCAAAGAACTTGTAGGTGTATCCTGATTTCAAGCTGTTCTACAGAGCAATAGGAATAAAAACTGCCTGGTATAAAAACAGACTGGTTAAGCAATGGCATTGTCAGTGACCAAGAAATAAACCCACACATCTGTGTACACTTGATTTTGTCAAAGAAGCCAAAACCATAGCATGGAAAAAGAAACCATCTTTAGCAAATGATTCCCGCCTAACTGGATTCTGCAGATAGAAAAATGCATATTGATCCCTATTTATTACCCTGCACAAAACTCAAGTCCAAGTTGATCAAAGACTTCAATATAAAACCGCATATACTAAATCTACAATAGAAATTGGAGGACTCACTTGAATATATTGGTACAAGAGACAATTTCCTGAAAATAACACCAATAGCTCAGGCACTAAAACCAACAATTAAGAAATATGACCTCATGAAACTGAAAAGCTTCTATAAGGCAAAGGACAACATCAATAGTATAAAACAGCAGATTGGGAATAGTAAAAGATTGTCACCAACCCTATATCTGACAGAGGTTTAGTGTTCAAACTATATAAAGAACTCAAGAAATTAAACAGCAACAAATCAAATAATCTAATTAAAAATCGGGTACAGAGCTCAACAGAGGAATCTCTAATGGCTAAGAAGCACTTAAAGAAATGTTCAACATCCTTATTCATCAGAGAAATGAAAATCAAAACTACATTGAAGATTCTGCCCTTTACCCTTCAGAATGTCCGGGATAAAAATTCAAGTGAGAGCACATACTGGGGAGGATGTGGAGCAAGCAGAACACTCTCAGAGATACTCTACCATGCCACAAGGACACGTGCTTAACTGTGTTCATACCAGCTTTATTTGTAATAGCCAGAAATTGGAAACAACCTAGATGTCCTTCAACCCCAGAATGGGTAGAAAAATGTGATGCATTCACACAATTTACTACTCAGCTAATAAAAGTGAGAGCATTTTGAAATTTGCAGGCAAACAAATTCAACTAGAAAATACCATCCTGACTGCAGTAATCTACACCCAAAAAGACACATATGGTATATACTTATTGATAAGTGGATATTAGACATAAAGTACAGGACAACCATGATACAATCCACAGACCAAGAGAATGTAAGTAACAAAGAGTGACCAAGGTAGAATGTAACCCCATCCCTCACTTAATGTCCTATCTTCCTACTGGAAATGTGCTCTATACGTTCGTTTCCTCTCCCTAGTGTCAGTTATTTCATCTAAGGTCCCTCCCTTCAAGTTCTGAGAGTCTCTCAATTCCCAGGTCTCTGGTGCATTCTGGAGGGTCCCCCCAACCTCATATTTCCTGAGGTAGCCTGTTTGCATTCTTTCTGCTTGGCCCTCAGAGTTCCATTCATTTTCCCTCACCCAATACCAGATCAGGATCCCTTTCTCCTCCCACTTCCCCAGTGCCATCCACTTTCCCTCCTAGGTCTTTCCCTACCTCCCCAATAGTGATTGCTTTCTTCTCTCTCCCAAGTGAGACTGAGACATCCTCACTTGGGCACTTCAGCTTGTTGACCTCAAAAGAGTTCTGTGGACTGTATCTTGGGTATCCTGTACTCTTTTTTATGGCTAATATCCACTTATTAGTGAGTACATACCATGCATGTCATTTTGGGTCTGAGTTTCCTCACTCAGGATGATATTTTCTAGTTCCATCCATTTGCCTGCAAAAGTCAGGATGTCCTTGTTCTTAATAGCTGAGTAGTATTCCATTGTGTAAATGAACCACATTTTCTGTATCCATTCTTCCATCATGGGACATCTAGGTTGTTTCCAGCTTCTGGCTATCACAAATAAGGCTGCTATTAACATAGTGGAGCATGTGCCCCTGTGGCATGGTGGGACCTCCTTTGGGTATACTCCCAAGAGTCTTCAGGTAGATCTATTTCAAATTTTCTGAGTAACCTCCAGATTGATTTCCAGAGTGGTTGTACCAGCTTGCAATCCCACCAGCAATGGAGGAATGTTCCTCTTTCTCCACATCCTCTCCAACATGTGTTGTCACCTGAGATTTTGATCTTAGCCATTCTGACTGGTGTAAGGTGAAATCTCAATTGGTTAATTCTTAACCAATTAAGAAGTGATCAGTGGGTTAAGATACATGTGACATATAAGTCCCATGACCTGAGTTTGTCACTGGCACTCATATGGTAGAAGGAGAGACATGAATCTCACAGGTTGTCCTCTGGCCTTTACACACAAAATGAATGACAAAACAAATTAAGATATATGAGCATTCCATTTCTTCTGAAGCATATTAATTAGGATTTAATTATGTCTAAATATGTATTTTAAATAACTTACTGTGATAATTTGGAAATAAGTTGAACTGAGTAACCTCCAGATTGATTTCCAGAGTTGTACCAGTTTGCAATCCCACCAGCAATGGAGGAGTGTTCCTCTTTCTCTACATCCTCTCCAACATGTGTTGTAACCTGAGATTTTGATCTTAGCCATTCTGAGTGGTGTAAGGTGAAATCTCAGGGTCATTTTGATTGGCATTTCTAAATGAGGCCACTTATAAATATGTTGCAGTAGTCCAGGTGAGATATAAAACCTTGAACTACATGGGTGATTATGATTGACTTGGATAAGTTGTGTCTTGTAGGAAATATAATAAACCTTAACAAGAAAAGTTTATTTACTTCCATCAAGTGTGAGAATATGGTTCATGAGGTATGAAGAGAAAGCAGGTGCCTGTCTACCCATCCAAGTGAGCTAAGAAAGATGGGCTTCAAGTGATTAAACCAATCATTTTCACATTTGAAATGACTGGCATTCAGAACTGTACCCCACACCTTCCAACACCATTAAACCACCACTGTAGTATTTTCTATTAGTTCACCAACTGCATGCTGGGAACAATATTGCACATGCTCCAGAGTATTCTTACTCTAGAGATTATATTTTATTTGGCTCTAAACATAATTGCAAGACTATCATTGTACTGTAATAAGTACATAAATATGGTGCATTTATAAATTCTACCAACCCTGATTGTATTATTTGTATCAGCTAGCAAATGGAGCATTGCATTGCGTGCCTCACATCTCATATTCATAGCATATTACTGTTCTGTTAGGAGGCAATAAACTATTTCACTGAGAAAAGAACGTGACAGGATCCATGAGCTTATCTACCGTTCATTCTCGTGTTTCCTTCAAAATAGCCACACAAGGTTGTTGTAATGGGAGTTTAAATGAAAGATGAGATGATAAGGAAATATTATGTTTGGATTCAAATATCTTTTCAAGCTGAAAATGAACAGTTAAAAAAACATAGCTGACATTTAAAGATTACGCAAAAGTCTTAATTGTCTCAGTGTACAATGACATGATATATATGGTATTTGATGAAAAATAACCTTTAAGAAAAGTAAGAGTGGATATTGGGGAAAGTGAAGCCAACTATGGTTAAATTATGTTTGATCTTAGAATATTAAACGTGAAATTACCTGCAATACAGAGATGAGCATACATAACAGACATAAGAGACGTTTGATCCTTGAAAACATTCCTTCCTAACAACTTGTAAATATTGATATTTTAAAAGAACCACTTGAACAGCTTCTCCTGTTACCTTTTAAAGTCGTAGATGATGAGAGTGTCTCCTAAACTGCTAGTGTGATTTTGTTCCCAGTTATTTGATATATGTGAATAAGTAAACAAAATATAAATATGAAACAAATAGAGAAGAACGACAGTTCTCCAGCAGGAAGCAGAACTTGTTGAGTGGAATGATGGTATCATGATAATTTAACATCAGTTCTGGAATCAAGCATTATTTCTAAGTGATGAGCTGATGACCAAGGTTAGCAATATTCCCTTCACTGGTTTACATTCTGACAAAAGTCTATTAATTATTGATGAAGAGGGGATTGGAGAACACCAAGAGAAACATGGCCCACTAAGTCACTGAAGCAAGGCCAAAAAGATACTCAGAAAAGTGGTTCTGACAAAACTGAGTATCTATCATCACGAGAATAAAATTATTTTTCACATGCATCAATAAAACAAAATCTACACAACTTTTGACCCAATAGTTGTATTTACATAAGAAAGATTTAGAAATATTAGAGATGTAGAAAATGAAGTACCAAAATGTTCTCATCATTTTTGATTATAAAAGTCAATCTTGAAAAATGATTCAAATCTGTGTTATTAGAGGATGACATTAAATAGTTTTGATATACCCTTATAATAGTATATTCATTGGCATTCAAACAGCCTTTAATAATATTGAATTTTTAAATCAAAAGACATGTCCAAAACCGTGTATTTCAGATGCATTCACTGTATCATAAGTATATTAACCATTAAGTTAAAAAATTTAAACATTGTAATCAAATATCTCAGAATATCAATTTCATTAATATCATAGTTTGAGAGGAAAATGAATATTTCCTTAAAATATGAGATTTTGTGAAAATAATTCATTGTTAAAAAATAATGTTGAGAGTAGATGAATTTTAAAGGATTATTTTATAAAATATGTTTTCTCGTATATTACATTCTGACCAAAGTTGCCCTTCCTTCCAACTCCTCTCTTCCTCAGATTTTCTCCTTCATTTTCCTTCAGAAATGAGCAGTCCTCTAAGGGATATCAATAAAATGTGGCAAAACAAGTTACCATAAGACTAGACACATACCCTCGTATCAAGCCTGAATGAGGCAACCAAATAGGAGCAGGTAAGAGACTCAGAGACAGCCCCCACTCACACTGTCAGGAGTCACACAAGATCACCAAGCTCCATAACCATAACATATATTCAGAGGACCCAGCTAAGAGTCTTACAGGCTCCATGACCATCTCTTTATTCCCTGGGAGCTCCTATGAGCCCTGCTCAGTTGGTTCTGTGGACTGTGTTCTTATGGTGTCCTCAATCCCTCTGGGTTTTATAATTCTCTTCTGCTGTATTACCTGAACTCTGCCTAATGTTTGTCTGTGGGTCTTTCCATCTCTCCCCATCAGTTTCTGGATGAAGCCTCTCTGATGACAATTGGGCTAGGTTCCAGTCTATGAATATTACAGAATATAATTTAATTTTGTTGACTTACTTATTTTGCTTTTGTTTTTACCCACTTATGTTTGGTTCTGTCCCAGGTCTCTGGACTCTTCCACTTCAGACTCCTGGCCATCCAGGTAGTGTTAGGTTTTGACTCCCTCTTCCAGAATGGGCCTCAAGCTGGACCAGTCATTGTTTAGCATCCCCCACAAGTACTGTACCTCTGTTACCCCAGCACATCTTACAAGCAGGACAAATTATAAGTCAATGAATTTGTGTCTGGTTGATGTCCCTGTCACCAATGGAAGCCCTTCCTACTTATAGACGATGACCATTTCAGACTCTGTCTGCCCCAATACTAGTCATTTTACTAAATCAATCTACAAAAGTTTGAGATTGTTAAGGGATAAAGTAAATGAAAAATTCTATATGATCAAAACAAAGTAGGCATTTTAATCTGACTAATACATGATCAAACTAAATCGCTACTGCTTTGGTTTTGTTTTGGTGCATATAGAGTTTCATAGTTAGTAAAACAAGATATCAGAAACTGAACAGTTTGTAAGCAACATAAATTCATTCTCAAACTTCTGACAACCAAGAAGTTCATGGACAATGTTATGATCCAGTAACTCTTGAGGCTGCTGTGAGATGCACTGGCAGTACTTTCTCAACTTATTCTTGTTTGATGGATTAGACTTAACCCTTTCTCCAGTCTCTTATATAATCTCATTTATGAGTGGTCTAAAATCATGATCTAATTACCTCCCAGAGATTCCACCTAATAATATCACCTTTGGGATTAAAATGTCAATGTTAGACACCATTGTTCAACTTATATCATGAACCTTTGGCTTATTATTGTTATGTAACCAAGGTGTGGTTAAAGGAGACAAAAGCCCATTAATGCAGGAAGATTATAGAACTCCAAAGAATCTCCATCATGACAATCTAGAAAATGGATTTTGTAATTCCTACAAAAAACCCCACATTTGGGTGAAATAATAAAAATCTCTAACTTTATAGCAATGTCTATGACAACGTTTGCTTGATTTATAACCTGGTAGACATTATGTTTTCCTACATGTTATACACAATATAAAAGGTTTTCTTGGTCTTAAGAAACACAATCAATCAAGAACCTGAAATTTGAGCTTACTTTATTTCAACTCAGATATTTAGACAGGAGCTAAAGATCATTACAAGAAAACATCAGGGACTTATCAGATTTTTTTTGTCACAGCATGTTATAAATAGAAACAATTAAGTCAATAAACCTTATACTTATTTTCCTCCTGTTCTAAAAATACAACAGAAATTAACACAGCTACAGTAGAAAAAGGATAAAACCTGGATAAATCATGATCTCAGAATTATTAATTATATAAACAGAGAATATTATCTAACTTTTCAGTTCTTTAGCTTTCACTGATAAACTGCTGGTAATAACAGTACCTGAGCTAATGGTTGTCTTAAAGGCCAATGAGTCCATCAACAATAAAACCCATACGTGGCATTTAGTAGGGGCTTAATTAATGCTAATATTTATTGTACAGGAACTCTGCACTCATTCCTTTTACACCAAATTTTCTTGGGTGAAATGTCCATACTGATTCATAAGGCATCTGTTGAGTGCCTACCAATATTTATATTGCTGAAGGTAGATGTTGGTCTATGCTCTGGGTGAAAAAAAGTCAAAATGAAACTATTTGTGACTTCTAGTAGTACATGGTTTTTGCTACAGAAATAACATCAGGAAACCAAATTCTTTGGCGTACAGGGATGTCCCAGCCACAGCCTGAGCACAGAGATGAGGCATGGGACCTAAAAAGGGAGCTTGGACATTGAGAATTAATTTCAAGAATGCACAGGACTCTCTTGGAAAGCAGTAATACAAAGAGAGTGTATGAAGAAATGCAATCTGAATATTCAAAGGAAAAGAGATAGTATGGTACATTTTGAGGAACTGAAAGTAAATAGATCTTACCAGAGTAAAAGACAAAAGCAAGAAAATTATAAAAATTAAAGCTGTAAAGCCAAAGACATCAATACAGGAAGAGCTTTAGTCTAAGCAGGAAATTTGCCATTCTGGAGGAAGTGCCTTACAAAGTATAAGGCACAGTAACAATTTTAATGGGTAACAGACACAAACCAAGACTCTTCCTAGAGGCTTAGTATGTAGACTACTTCCAGGCTGTATGGCTTTTCCTTTTTTTCTGAGACAAAGTTCATCCAAGCAACCTTGGCTTCCTGGCTAACCTTCTGGCATGTTGGGTTATAGTTCTATAGCACATCTTTATATTAAAAAAAAAACTCCTTTATCAATGTTTTTGCCATCAGTTTACTTCCCCCTTAGATATATGTATTTGTTGGTCTTGGGGATGAATTTTTACAAGCTTGAGACCTCTGCTATTAAAAAACAATGATGTCCACTTAGCATCATTTCAGATGTAAGTTGCAATTGTTCTTCTACAAAACTCTACTTCTTTTCTTTATGTTTTTATCACATCCTTCAAATTAATCTTTGAATATTGTGTGGTCTCTTGGATTTCTGTTCTTCCTTGCTGTTGCTGTTGTTAATGAGAGCCATGAAATACTTTTCAGTTTCTTCCAAAGAGGCAAAGCCTAATGTAATCTTCATATAAATTTAAATCGTATCTACAGTAATGATTTCCAAAGTTTTGCTTTATTATCAAAAACCTTACATGCAATTTCTCAAACTCTGCTTCTGATTTGCATACACATTGAAACTTCATTTTTTATTAGGTATTTATTTCATTTACATTTCCAATGCTATCCCAAAAGTCCCCCATATGCTCCCCAACCGACTCCCCCACCCATCCACTCCAACTTCTTGGACCTGGCGTTCCCCTGTACTGAGGCAGATAAAGTTTGCATGACCAATGAGCCTCTCTTTCCACTGATGGCCGACTAGGCCATCTTCTGATACATATGCAGCTAGAGACACGAGCTCTGGGGGGGGGGGGCACTGGGTAGTTCATATTGTTGTTCCACCTATAGGGTTGCAGATCCCTTTAGCTCCTTGGTTACATTCTCTAGCTCCTCCATTGGGGGGCCTGTGATCCATCCAATAGCTGACTGTGAGCATCCACGTCTGTGTTTGCTAGGCCCCGGCATAGTCTCACAAGAGACAGCTATATCTGGGTCCTTTCAGCAAAATCTTGCTAGTGTATGCAATGGTGTCAGTGTTTGGAAGCTGATTATGAGATGGATCCCCAGATATGGCAGTCTCTTAATCTATACTCAATGTTTCTAAAATGTGACTCATCTCCACCTAATGCTATGATTTATTATGCCAGTAAAATTACATATCTGAGTCTCACGTGCCTCAGAATTCCCAGAATATTCCTGTGCTTTTTCTCCTCAGCCAGTAAATATGTCAAACCCCATCAAACAGAATAGGGAGGTTGTCTTATAGTCTTCTAATTGACTAAGGTAGCTGTAAATATTAGCTTACCAAAAACACACTCTTTCTCTTATGATGACATTCTGGCTGAATAATACATTTAATAAGTTACAAGTACTTAATCAATTTGTTAACTATCAACTACTTAAGTGCCATCATTATTTGAGTTTTCCCTGTCTGGCCTCTTCTTTCTTCTCTAACTTAAATCCCTGTCACACTTCTGAATGGAGAAATAATTCTGGCTTCCTGAAAATATTCAAAACACTTTGATTGCATTTTCTAAAAGAATTCAATTCTGTATTTCTATATTTATCCTCTATAAAGCATCTTTTCTCTACCCCCCACGCATAATCCACTTCCATCTAGTCTCAGGTAGGCATCCCTTGAAGAACCACTTAGCACATCTCCATTTTGCACTTGCAGTTGTACATTGTTAAGTGTTTAGTGGCCATCTCCATATGCAAGCCACTATTGCCAAAGACCATGCTGTATTTTTCTTCTTATCTATTAAGCAGCTATTACAGTGTCACACACAGAAACTGACAGCAAAACATGCACTTGTTTTTTCTTTACTCTCTTCTAAATTACTGTTATGTTGTAACTGCATGTTAGAATAATACAGCTCAACACATATGCAAAGCAAACTAACACCTCTATCATTTTTCCTTGATTTACAAAAAATTCTGTGGTTCATTTGTTTTTCATTCATGTAAAACATAATTGAGAATAGTTTTTTTTTTATTGATTTGCCATTCAATTTTGCATATGCCATTTATATTTATTGTCATGGAGTCCTCTTCAGATTTCAATGCTTTCAGATCATCAGATGTGTTTCTGGGTAGATGTATTTGGAGATAAATGATCTACTATAGTGCTTTTTCAAACAAGGTAAGATACTTAATACTAGACATTATAGATATATAATCTTCAACCAAACTGACCAATGTACTATAGTTTGGATGTTAAATATTCCCAAAAGCTCTACATTTCAGCATTAATTTCTGTCCCAGCATTATTACGAATCAGGAAAGACTCTAGCTTTATGGGGAATATCCTTGAAAGAGATAATTAAGCTCTTGCTCCTTCTACTATATACTTCACATACTTGTCATGAAGTGATGGCAGAGCATGGCCATCTCCTGTTCACAATGATATGTCCCTGCTTTGAATGGGCCCCAAAGAAATGGGGCAAATGAATCCTGGACAGAAATCTCCAAATCATTAAGTCCCCAAAAATCTTTTCTCCTTATAAGTTAATAAGCTCAGGGACTTGTGACATTCACAGAAAACTAACACAGAAAGTAGAAAAGTTTACGCTGAGAAATGAAGTTGTTGTTGTATCCATATCAAATTGATTTGATAGTGGATCCGGATGCTCCTAGTATTGTCATCATATAGGCAGATATGGTCCTCAATAACTCTTGGTTTCATATATAGAAAATAGAAATAATAGTATAAAAATCATTTGTGGTTACTCTTCAAAAATTGCTCTGCAATAGTCTGGTATTTTTACCTTTCTCTTCTGATACTGACATTGGGTAGAACGGATGGGAGAAACTACTGAAAGGCAACAACAAAAACTATCTGCATGTAGCCATGTTGTTGGAGGGAAAACAGTGTCAGATGTGAAAGGAACATAGGCTGCAAACAGTGAGAGAATCTGTGTTTTGCCCCAAAACTATACATCAGTATTATTTTCTACATCTATAAAATCATAGACTATGGATATGTGAAATGAAAGAATCTTTGTTATGCCCCCAATTCCAGATCAGTATCATTTCAAACTATGTAAACTCATAGAATAAGGTCAGTTTAAATAAAGATAAAGAACAGATTGTACCTTATATCTTTTTTTTATAAACTGTCTATATAGAAAGGAACAAAGATTAGAACTGTTTAAATCTTTTCCTTAAGATGTACAAGAAAGAAAAGACTAGATCAAAATATCTAAAATTAGAATGGAAAGAACTCACCAGCCTAGACATTCCATTTCCTGATAAATGTGAGAGAGAAAATGTGAGAGAGCAAAATAGAAGGGGTTGGGGGAAGATTTGACATTAGTAGACTTCTCTTGTAGTTAGTGTTTAAAATTTTTAGTAGGCATCTGTGATGGTTTGAATATGCTTGGCCCAGGGAGTAGCATTATCAGAAGGTGTGAACTTTTTGAAGTTGGTGTGTCACTGTGGGTGTTAGCTTTAATGTCCTAGTCCTAGCTACCTGGAAACCAGCTTTCCACTAGCAGCCTTCAGATGAAGATGTAGAACTCTCAGCTTCTCCTGCACCATGCCAGCCTGGACGCTGCCATGGTTCCCCCTTGATGATAATGGGCTGAACCTCTAAACTTGTAAGCCAGCCTCAATTAAATGTTGTCCTTGTAAGAGTTGCCTTGGTCATGGTGTCTGTTCACAGCAGTAAAACTCTAAGACAGACACTAACAATATTTCAAATATGCAAATCTACCCAGCACTTAAAAAGTTGAGGCTAGAGGATTGATTATCCATTAGTTGGAAGACAGTCTGGAGTATATGATTGAGGGTAAATTGACCATAATGAAACACTGTCTCAAAAGAAACAATAAATAAACACACTGGCAATAAAAACTCTCAATAAATGTAGAATATCAAAGAAGAAATAAACACAAGTAAAAAATACATTTTCTTATTTTCCTTAATTGATCTAATCTCACAGTTTGCTCAAAATACAATAATAGTAATTTATTTCAATATGTGTGACACATGTTTGTACTATGATGCCCTTTGCTGTCCCAAACACAAATGTGTCCAGAGTATTCACGATATATATGCTGCCTTTCTATCAGGTATTTAAAAGTCATCTTGTCTTTCTAATTTAATCTCATGTTATTATAATCTTTATGTTCAAGTTAATCTTTTTGTAATTAATAATGATTCTACAGCTCAAGTGTAATAATGTTATCAAATTGAATATTCCAAAGAGACTGTGGTAAACTAAATATTTAGCATTTCTGATTAGTTAGAGAAGAAAAGTTATTTTATGCTGAGATTGCTAAGATCTACATGAAGCATAGCACTTTAAAGATACATTAGAGTCATGTAATTCTTACTCTGTATATTCTTTTAATAAATCTTTATTATTGTTAGTGATTGTTATTAATCTTTCTGTGCCTAATTTATAAAGTTTATTTACACAGAAAAACACAGTAACATTAGGATATATAGGGTTTTGTACTTTAGTCTTAGAATATGAGGTGTCTACTGAAGACTTAAGACATATTTCCCATGGACAAGGTAGGAATTGCTTAAAGGTAAATGAAATACAGGTTAGAGAACAAGAAGGAAGAATAAGTTTCACTTTCTTATGGAAATGATAGACAACTAGTACCTTTGAAATAGAATAGAACTATCTGAAAGTGGACCAAAATTAATGTGGATGTATTAGTTGTAAATGAAAAACTAATTACATCATTTGCAAATATATTTAAAATCTATGGTAACCAATGAAAGTACAGCCTTATTTTGGAGAGAAAAAGAAGCATTATATACAAAGCTCAACCATGGACTCAAAAACGAACAAAAACTACAGAGTTTATACCAAGGTAAATACAAAGCCACTGAACAAACTGATAATGGATAGAAACTAGTAAGAAATGATAAACAGAAAATCTTAAATACTAACAAATTAGAAAAGATCAGAAACTGTTTACGAGGAGAGAGAGACAGAGAGAGAGACAGAGAGAGAGACAGAGAGAGAGACAGGGAGAGAGAGAAAGAGAGAGAGAGAGAGAGAAAATAAAACAAGCAAAGAAACAGAACCCAAAGAATCCATCTATAGGAGACAAAAGTTGACAGAGCTACAAGAAGAAATAAATGGACCCATGATTATAGTAAAAGATATAAAAAGCACTATCAGAAATGGAGAGATCCTACAGACAAAAAGTCACTAAGGACACAGTTGTAATCAACAATGCCATCAATCAACTGGATGTAATTGACAGGTATAGCAGACTTCAAATAATAACAGAGAACTTATTGTTCACAAGGTCACAGAGAGTATTTACAAGATAGACCACATTCTCAACCATAAAATGCATCTTTCTAAATTTAAAAGAACAGAATTTTTTTCTGTTTCTTCACCAAATACACAGTAGAATTAAGTGAGAAACCAATAACAGGAAGATTCCAAATACGGACAGATTAAATACATTTTGAATTAACACAAGGGACAAAAAGAATGAGTATAAAGACTTGAAAATATATTTAACTAAATGCAAGCAAAAATAGAACTTATCGGAATTTGTGGCATGTAGCAGAGAGAAACTGAAATAATCATGTGCATCATATATTACATAAGGGAAAAAAGATGAGAATGCAAACATTGAAGTTATCATCTTAAATCATAAAAAGAGTAAATTAAGACCAAAGTCACATGAAAAAATGTAAAATAAGAATCTGAACAGAAATTAATGAAATTGGAATCTTCAGAGAGGAACAATCTAGTCTCTTGAAAATATGAATAAAACCAATGTATTTATCTGAGAGATTAAGAGAAAGGACAGGATTTAATAGTACCAGATATGACACCAGAATATCTCTTTCCACTCAATGAACATTACAAAGATAATAAATTTCATGAACAATTCTGTGCTCACATATTAGATACCATAGAAGAAAGTAATTTCTTGAAAGACACATCTGCCAAAATTCAGATAAAATAGACACTTTAAGTAAGCCTATATTTATTTAGTAATTGAATTGGTAATCAAAAACCTTCTGAAGCAGAAATTATTAAGAGCAGATGGAATCATTCATTATTTTAGATAGATATTTGAGATAGAGGCTTTATCAGCTGTCTACAATATTTCTGAGAATAGCTGAACGACATGTTCTTAACTTGGTCATAAAGGCAAATCACCTTACTGCAATATGGTAAGAGTCAGAAAGAGTGGTGCATATAGCAAGAAGGAAAAAATGTAAGTCCTTTCTTTACAGAAAACAGAACTGTATTTATAGTACACTAAAACTAATCAACAACTCCTCCCCCCCCCACCATTGTGGGTTACAGCTTAGCTGTCGACCAGTTGCACTGCTTGTGGAAAGCCCTTGTTCCAAACTCTAACACTACTCATACATCAATAACATCAGCAACAATAAAACTCTTGAATTAGTAAGCAACTATGATAAGATTACAGCATAGATTAGTATATAAAGGTCAACTTGAATCACACATACCAATAATTAAAAAATGTAATTTAAAACATAAAGTATAGAGTATCTATATGAGCAAGCCCCACCATAATAATTTTAGACAGAAACTTGAAACAAATGTACAATGATATATGAAGTAGCGGCAAAACTTTGGTGAAATCACTTTAAACAGCTGAACAACCAGAGAGATACAAGGCTACAAGAATCTATTTTACTGAAAAGCCAGTTTTTCCCAACTTCCTCTCTAGATTAAATGCAATCCACATGAATATCAAAGAAAGTTATTTGGGGCATATCTATAAAGCTCAAGGCTTGAATAAAGACTCATTTGAGCCATAACTATACAATGAGGAAGAACAAGAACAAATGGGAAGACAGCCATTGAAGGACTATGGAAGGACAATGACTTAAACATTATGGGGACCGCAAGAGAACTGATAAAGGGATAGTGAAATAGACTACAGATCTCAGACAATCCTCATAAATACAGTCAATGAGGAAGGTGCAAAGACAAGAACATTGAGAAAGTTCAGGTTTAAATAATGGGTCCCAGAAACGTCAGTATCTTATGTTTGTGTGAGGAGAGATAGAAATGTACTTTACATCCTTAAATGTTTGTCAGAGACCCAAACGTTAAATACAAATCTGTCAAACAACTACAAACTTACTGAGGACAATATCTAGACTTCTATGAAATTATAGTTCTATCAGACTAATACTGTTAAAACTAATGTTTTAATATTGGTTAAAACATATTAAGTTGTGATGTTTTTACAGTTACAACATTTATCCGGGAAAGAAATTGATCCTCAGACTTCATTAAAACAAAGACATCTTTTCCTGCAAAAGACAAAATGAAGGGGAAAAAAGCCATAGACTGAGAGATCAGACTTGCAAAGAAGACTCTTCATACTATTCCACAAAGTAGAAACAGAAGGATCACTAATCCCTTCTATGAAACCACAGTTGTGCTGATACCAAAACAACACAAAGACCCAACAAAGAAAGAGAACTTCAGACCAATTTCACTTATGAATACTGATGCAAAAATATTCGATAAAATTCTCAAAACCAAATCCAAGAACACATCAAAAAATTCCTTCACCATCATCAAGTAGGCTTCATCCCAGAGATGCAGAGATGTTTCAATATATGGAAATCCATCAATGTAATCCACTATATAAACAAACTCAAAGGGGAAAAAATCACATGATCACTTGATTAGATGCTGAGAAAGCATTTGACAAAATTCAACACCCCTTCATGATAAAAGTCTTGGAAAGATCAGGAATTCAAGACCCATACCTAAGCATAGTAAAAGCAATATACAGCAAACCAGTAGCCAACATCAAACTAAATGAAGAAAAACTTGAAGCAACCCCACTAAAATAAGGGGCTAGATGAGGCTGCTCACTCTCTCCCTAACTGTTCAATATAGTACTCTAAGTCCTAGCCACAGCAATTAGAAAATAAAAAGAGATTAAAGGGATACAAATTGGAAAGGAAGAAATCAAAATATCACTATTTGCAGATGATATGATAGTATACTTTAGTGAATCCAAAAATTCCACCAGAAAACTGACAAATAACTTTAGAAGAGTGGCTGGATATAAAATTAATTCAAACAAGTCAGTAGCCTTTTTAAACTCAAAGGAAAAACAGGCTGAGAAAGAAATTAGGGAAACAACACCCTTCACAATAGTCACAAATAATATAAAATACATTTGTGTGACTCTAACCGAGGAAGTGAAAGATTTGTATAACAAGAACTTCAAGTCTCTGAAGAAAGAAATTGAAGAAGACCTCAGAAGATGGAAAGATCTCCCATGCTCATGAATCAGCAGGATTAACAGAGTAAAAATTGTCATCTTACCAAAAGCAATCTATATATTCAATGCAATCCCCATCAAAATTCCAACTCACTTCTTCACAGAGACAGAAAGAGGAATTCTCAAATTCATTTGAAACAGCCACCACCACCACTACCACCACCCACCACCACCACCACCACCACAACAACAACAACAACAACAACAACAACAACAAAAACAGGATAGCAAAAACTATTCTCAACAATAAAAGAACTTCTGGGAGAATCACCATCTCTGATCTCAAGCTGTACTACAGACCAATCATGATAAAAACTGCAACATATTGGTACAGAGACAGGCATGTAGATCAATGGAATACAATTGAAGACCCAGAAATGAACCCACATACCTATGGTTACTTGATCTTTGACAAAGAAGCTAAAATAATTCAGTGGAAAAAATAGCATTGAACTATATCCCAATCAAGAAATAAATATTCAATTAGAGGAAGACAAACAGAAAAATACAAACAGACCAGTGACTTTAACAGACATGCATCCAGTGGAACTCTATGTGTAAGAAATATTTAGAATGACACTGTGTATCACATTCCAACAGTGACTGCTGATACTCCCCTGATTAGATGGCCAGTATCTGCACTCTGGCAATGACGAACACTGGTACAGATGTGGAACAACTTGCATTCCTACTCCCTGCTGTAAAAATATGAAGTGGTTCTGTCACCTTGGAAGACAATTTGGCAGTTTCTCATAACACTGAAGATAATCTTACCAAATGATATAGTATCAGTGTTTGGTATCTAACCAAAGAATTTGAAAGCTATTATCTACAAAGCTAGCAGGCAAATGTCTATGAGCTTTATTATAATTGCCAAAACTCAAAAATAAATAAAATGTCCTTCAGGATGAGGACAAATAGAGTGTGGTGCATCAGGATAAGAGACAAGTACTGAAAGAAAGGGCCTGCTTAGCAAGGGACGATGGGGAAGGATTTCAGACATATTTCTACGTGTAAAAAATGAATTGGAATATCAATCCCATGTATCGTGAATCTCTCTATACATGGTATTAAATGATCAAAAGGACTGGCTACCCATTGTTAGAGACAACTGATGGTGGCACTGTACTGAACCATAGGCATACAGAGAATTTACAAGACAAGGGAATCACTATAGAGACATGCCATCCATTGACACTTGGGCAAATCCATACAATGCATGATGCTCAGAATAAACACTAGTATACATCAGGGATTTTGTGTGGCTGGTCTGTCAGCACTGGCTCATCACGCTATGTCACCGGAATGGGTGGATACATGTGAAGCTATGAATGTATAAGGCGGAGGGATGATGGTGATCTTGGTGACTTCCTTTCTGTTTGCTGAGAACCTGCCACTACTCAAATCCATAAAATATCTTCTGAAGGGAGTGAACCCTTTAGTAACTTTTCTAGTGCCTCTCTAGCAACTTACAGCGGAAGGGTTGGTGCCTAATAAGCATAACTAATAGCTAAGTCAACTAAAGGACTATGTTATAAAATATTTATTCAAGCCTGCTCATAATGTTTGGCATATAATAGACATTTAATAAATACAGAGTCAGAAATGATGATCTGATTCTCTTGACAGAGATAATTGCTACTTATATTTAAATAATGCTAATTAGAATGGCAGGCGATTGGAAATTGTGTGATATGGAGAACTGAATATAGCTGGAATCAAGTCCTGCCCCCTGCATAATTAAGCCAGATAAAAGCAGTTTCTCTAGTAACCCTCAGTTTTCAAGCTCATAAAATGGACACATTAGCTACTTTATGCAGCAGTTGTCATGTGCTGAGAATAATAAGTCCCTACATAATCCCATCAATAGGCTCTGCCAAAGATTCAACTAATGACACAGTGACAGCATTACTGGTTGTTCTATGTGCACTTTATTATAATTTCTCCTATATCTATGGTCTAACAGGTTTTTATATATCTCTTTGACACCCACTTTTAAAGAATTAGTTACATTTCCAGGCGGGCTACTGTGTATTGGCCTGTTTTCTACACATTCCATGTAATTATTAATAAAATTGCCTTTTATTATTCCATTTCACAAGCAGAAAACCTGAGCTTCATCTAGGATAAAATCATGTGTAATTGATTACACAATTTGTGAGCAGTAAAAGCTAAGATTCTAGACATGTCTACTTGAATCCAGAAATAAATTAGTCATTTACCATTTTTAGAAAGAAATGCAAGTTTACATGTTTGGTTAATGTCAACTATATACAAAATAAAATCAGATGCTAAGATTCTTTTGCTCTCTCAATGAGATATTAATTGAGGTATTAATTAACAATTTTAGCTGGGTTATTGTTTCCAATTCTAAGAAGGGGCAAAGTGTCCACACTTTGGTCTTCGTTCTTCTTCAGTTTCATGTGTTTTGCAAATTGTATCTTATATCTCGGGTATACTAAGTTTCTGGGCTAATATCCACTTATCAGTGAGTACATATCATTTGAGTTCTTTTGTGATTGTGTTACCTCACTCAGGATGATGCCCTCCAGGTCCATCCATTTGGCTAGGAATTTCATAAATTCATTCTTTTTAATAGCTGAGTAGTACTCCATTGTGTAAATGTGCCACATTTTTTGTAACCATTCCTCTGTTGAGAGGCATCTGGATTCTTTCCAGCTTCTGGCTATTATAAATAAGGCTGCTATGAACATAGTGGAGCATGTGTCCTTCTTACCCGTTGGGATATATGCCCAGGAGAGGTATTGCGGGATCCTCCGGTAGTACTATGTCCAATTTTCTGAGGAACCGCCAGACTGATTTCCAGAGTGGTTGTACAAGCTTGCAATCCCACCAACAATGGAGGAGTGTTCCTCTTTCTCCACATCCTTGCCAGCATCTGCTGTCACCTGAATTTTTGATCTTAACCATTCTGACTGGAATGAAGTGGAATCTCAGGGTTGTTTTGATTTGCATTTCTCTGATGATTAAGGAAGCTGAGCATTTTTTCAGGTGCTTCTCAGCCATTCGGTATTCCTCAGGTGAGAATTCTTTGTTTAGCTCTGAGCCCTATTTTTAATGGGGTTATTTGATTTTTCTGGAGTCAACCTTCTTGAGTTCTATATATATATATTGGATATCAGTCCCCTATCTGATTTAGGATAGGTAAAGATCCTTTCCCAATCTGTTGGTGGCCTTTTTGTCTTATTGACGGTGTCTTTTGAGACAGAAGGATGGACCATCTAGAGACTGTCATATCCAGGGATCCATCTCATAATTAGCCTCCAAACGATGACACCATTGCATACACTAGCAAGCTTTGGCTGAAAGGACCCTGATATAGTTGTCTCTTGTGAGACTAGGCCAGGGCCTAGCAAACACATAAGTGGATGCTCACAGTCAGCCATTGGATGGAGCACAGGGCTCCCAATGGAGGAGCTAGAGAAAGTATCCAAGGAGCTAAAGAGATCTGCAACCCTGTAGGTGGAACAACATTATGAACTAACCAGTACCCCGTAGCTCTTGACTCTAGCTGCATGTGTATCAAAAGATGGCCTAGTCGGCCATCACTGGAAAGAGAGGCCCATTGGACACACAAACTTTATATGCCCCAGTACAGGGGAATGCCAGAGCCAAAAAATAGGAATGGATGGATAGGGGCGTGGGGGGGAGGGTATAGGGGACTTTTGGGATAGCATTCTAAATGTATTTGAGGAAAGCACATAATAATTAAAATTATTTAAAAAAAAACAATTTTAGCTGGTAATTCCTATATATGATAAAATGCCATTTAGGGAGTTATTAAACTCTGGTCTATAAAGAAATGAACTCCGTTCAACATATCATTGTAATATCTTGTTCATAACCATTTCAAATAATAAGTTTACCTTCACATAGTATTTTAATACTTAGCTGTGGTGGTTTGGATAGGTCTGGCACCCATAGACTCGAGTGTTTGAATGCTTGGAACTAGGGAGTGGCACTATTAGGAGGTGTGGCCTTGTTAGGATAGGTGTGGCCTTGTAGGAAGTGAGTCACTGTGTAGGGAGGCTTTGAGGTCTCCTAGCTTGAGTTCTGCCCAATGCAGGAAAGAACCTCCTCCCAGCGTCCTGTAGGATCCAATCTCCTTCTGGCTGCCCTCAGATCAGGATATAGAATTCACACTTCATTCTCCAGTACCATGTCTGACTGCAGGGTGCCATGCTTCCTGTCATGATGGTAATGGACTGAATCTCTGAAACTGCAATCAGCCCCAATTAAATGTTTACCTTTATAAAAGTTGCGTCCATCATGGTATCTCTTCATAGCAATGGAACCCAAACTAAGACAGCAAGTAACCATCAAAATCGTATTAATATATCACAAAAGCAAAAACATCATTTTGAGGTGATCAGAAACTCCCATTTCTTGTTTATAGATGACTAAGGTTGGCATTTCATCTAGGCTCTGCCCCATAGTTACCAGGCAACAGCAAGGTATGTCTGACTCACTATAAAAGGGACTGCTTGCCCCCTCCTCACTCTCTTGCTCTCTTTTCTTCTCTTCTTGGTCTTGTTCCCTTACCCTCTTTCCCCTCTCTCCTTATTCTCCTTTCACTTCTCTCTCCAGGTTCTCATGGCCAGCCTCTATTCCTCTTCTGTGCTCTCTCTGTCTCTCTCTCTGTCTCTCTGTCTCTGTCTCTGTTTCTGTCTGTCTTTCTCTCTCTCTCCCCCCCTCCCTCCTCACCTTTCTGTTTACACTCCCTTAACTTCCCTCCCCATGCCCTAAATAAACTCTATTCTATACTACACTATCATGTGGCTGTTACCTCAGAGGAAAGGGTTGCCTCAGTATGGACTTGTAGAGGCGTTCCCTTCCCCGACACCATACAGGGCCACCACAAAACAGATCCCTGCATTCTTTTCTATCTTTTTTATAAAACACAACACGTAAGATGCCCATTGAGCTCATAAGGTAAAAGAGAGTCATCAGACCTAAGACAATGAAACTGTAGGAGGTACACAACCTAAGATGTTCTGATGTCATAAGCACAGACCATGCTGTAAAAAGTTCATGGATTGTGTTGATCAACTCTCTTAGTGATAGATTTTCTTGACTTATTGAAACAATCACTATCATGTTAATCTGTGCTCAAAAGGCAGCAACTGCATGGCAAATATTCAATCGATACTTCCAGAATAGGGCAGTGAATGACATTCAATAAGGAGAAGACCAAGCTCTCCACTTGGAGGGAATTAGTCTTTTAAATATAGTGTAAATATAAACAGATTTATCTTAAAAACTAAGGTGTAGCTATGGCTTTATAAGTGATATCCAAACTAAACCTCTGAATTAATGCATTTAATAGAATCTTATTTGAGAAGAAAGTTCTGTAAGTCATGAGGACATTATGAACTCTAACTAGCTCTGCACACACTTAGTTTTTTATACTGGGAAAGATGGAAAGGGGGGGGGGGATACAGCATATAAGCTGACGGAAGATTAGTGAGGCAAAGCATACCTGACCCATGGCCTATGAGAATTAAATCATGTTAATGAACTTTGAAAAGGAGCAGGGTGAAGAGATGATGTTTGTAAGAACTTTGCTCTGACAGTTGAAAAGGAACATCAAGTGATACGCTATTGTAGCCTGGTCATTTACAAGTTCTAGGTACCTGTGTTGTTTTTGTTTTGTTTTGTTTTGTTTTGTTTTTGTGCAAACTGTGGCAGCTTTTGCCAAGTTACCCTTCTGTCCATACCTTTGTCTAAAACAATCCCTGAGATTCAGAGGTGCTGAAAGGCTTAGTTGTCCTTAGTTGAGGAGAGTTGACAGTGTTGGATACAGAGAGCTCTCAGTGCAAAGTGAAACTGCAATCAATGTCATTGTCATTTGAACCACATTGTTTGTAGTGGAACCAATTGTGAAGCCAAAGTAAATTCAAAACCTAAATTAGAAAAACAGATGCTTCTTTTGTTTGGAAAATGTAGTCCCATCCAGCCCTATTGTAAACCATTTTCCCGGGACTTACACCACATAGAAAGAAAAATCACAGTGCATAATGCAAAAATGCAGAAACATATTTAGCAAATTTGTGGATTTCATAAGTCATTTATAAACTTTGGATTTGCAAACAATTTCAAAGCCTTCTGAAAATATTTATAAACACAAGAATCTCTATAATGCTACACATAATTATACCATGCCTTTTCAAAGCATATTTCAGAGATAGAGTTTGTGCAGAATATCAAGTTTCCTATTTGGGGTTTGTCTTGGAGACAGTGACCAATTTATTTTTCAATCTGTCTCCACTGATGCTCATGATTAAGCTAACTACATTGGTGCAACAAGAGGAAAGGCATTTATCTTGGGCCTAATTTCTAAATTGACTCATGACATTAGGAAGTCAATCTATAGAGTAGGATTTACCTCTTCAGCTCAGCAAGTGCCAGCAAATGTGTGTTTCTCACAACTTCATCTATTGAAGGCAATTTAGAAAGTTCACTTTTCATGCCTTTGAGCTACCAGACCACTTTGATTTAAAAACTAACATTTTCAACTTTTCATGAAGCCATTATATCACCCATTCAAGTTCACTGCAGTCCAAAGCCTATTCACAATATTGATTAGCATAAGAAAATTTATGGTTATAAGTATTGTTATTTTAAAAGGAGATAATATACCAATCAATGTTTGCAGGAAAATAGGAGCTGCAAACATGTTTTCTCTCTCTCTCTCTCTCTCTCTCTCTCTCTCTCTCTCTCTCTCTCTCTCTCTCTCTCAAACACACACACACACACACACACACACACACACACACACACACACACACACACACACACACATTCAATAGTCACTAAGAGGAAACGCACACTTTTGTGTTTATAATTCTAATTTGAGGTAATCAAAAGTATAAACAGGGAAATGTTCTGCCAAGTTTATAGCGCATTATTTTGGGCACAAACCTGGAGATTTAAGTTTTGCTTTTAATCTTACAGCTTGAGTTACTTTCATTTTGTTTATATCAACATTTTGCTTCCAGTAACATTAAAAAAAAATTAAAGTTGTCTGGGTTACAGATCAAATTCCTCTCAATAAACACTAAGCCTCATTGTGAGCAGAATATAAATGAATTAGAATCACAAGAAGTAAATCTCCTTCCTGTATAAAAGGATTAAAAGCTGTAGTATATGAACTAGGAGGCTAAGTAACCATGCCTTGGAAGCCCCAAACTCACACATAAGGCCTGGGTCTTACATCAGGACAGTGAGAGGGCAAGTAGCTTTAAGGGGTAAACCTGGGTGCGAACTCTTCCTGTAACTTCACCTTCTACAAAAACAGCATCTTTTCAGACTAGACAAATGGCTATCAACAAACGACCTTCCTCGAGTCTAGTCCTTCATCAATGAAGTAAATCAAATAATATATTTACATAAGACAATGTTAGAGATTTGAATCCAAAAGCAGAATTGTGGGTGCAGAATATATAATCAATAAAACTCATTTTTACTTCTTATTTTATTCTCCATTTCCTCATTTCTGAACAAGCAAAGCAAAAATAATAGTTTTAAATTGTTTAAGAGACTAAGTCAAACAAGAACAATAAATGTTTTTCTCATCATTGCAAGACTAGTCAACAAGGGTATCAATAAATTGTGTAGAAAAGTGCAGTCACTTGATTCACACTTAAAATTTAACAGATTCAACTGCATTGGAAGGAAAAGGAAGCAAACAAAAAAGATAAAGATAAAAAAAAGGCAGAGAGAACAATTCAATTATTACTGCAAGTTTTTCCCACTATTTCAGTAACTGAGCATAAAACCCCATTAGGCAATACCTGGACAGTAAGACATGGCTGGCATGAAGCATAGCCCTATTACTTCAACACCCTTATTCTCAGTGCAGTATTACACAGACCTTCATGGCAACTATTTCATCTGAAAATCTACCAGGGAGGCACCAATCTGTTTTGATTTTAGAAAATATATTGGTTTTCTAGTCTTCAATGTGACCTTTTACTGAGAACTTCTCAATGGTTTTCCTACTTAATAAGAGGAAGGAACTGCTAAAAAATGTTGCTTCTCATTAAGTAGGGAAAATGGAAATTTCCTCTCACTTAATGGTTTAATTCACATTTAATTTGTCATTATACTGCATTAAGATTTAAGTACATAACAGAATTCAATATTGCATTTTGGTTGAGGAACATGAAAAATGATATGCACTAAAACATGTTACCTATTCACTATGTAAGTATATGGATAGTTTTCCCTTACTGTTTTTGAAATAATGATTTTCCTAGTGGATAGTGAAATGTATCTAAAGAGTATTTTTTAAGTTTTGTGGTTTGGTATTGAAGTTGAAAGAGAACATTGGTGTTAATAGTACCCATTAATAAATGTAGAACTAACTGAGGAAATGTTAAATCAGAGGAATTAAAACACAAAGATCATCTGGGCAGTGGGGCACACGCCTTTAATCCGAGCACTTGGGAGGCAGAGGCAGGCAGATTTCTGCGTTCGAGGCCAGCCTGGTCTACAGAGTGAGTTCCAGGACAGCCAGGGCTACACAGAGAAACCCTGTCTCAAAAAACAAACAAACAAGCAAACAAACCAACAAACCAACAACAACAAAAATACAATGATAAATTACAGGCAGTGCCCCCACCAACTAGTTACTGAAGAGCCAGGAAAAAACAAACAGTTTGATGGAACAAGAGAATTTCCAGACAATTACTACTGGTGTAGACCACATGACAACAAAGATACTGAATTGAATTGGAGCATCCAGAGCGAAGACAATGTCTTCCTTTGAATTTTGGCTATTTAGAGACTCAGACAAATACTTTACTGTGTCCATGCTCAAATAAATAGTATTAGATGCTAATAATTTTACTAGAATGGATATGACTTTCCCAAAACCAAGTAGTTAGAATAATATTTTTGAAGCATTATCTAAAAAAAAAATCTATGAAACACTATGTGGAGTATTAAAAGTAGTGACACTTGCCTTTAGTCCCAAGACTAAGGAGGCAAAGGCAGGAGGATCTCTGTGAATTCATGGCTAACCTTTTCTACATACTGACTTTCAGGACATCCAGGTTTATATAGAGAGACCCTACATCAAGAAAGTAAAGAACTGCCAAATATATATTTTTAATTATTACACCACTGTGACCATAAAATATGATTGTGACTGTCAGAGTTTAAGGAAAGAATATTTTCTCTTGGTTCAAAATTTCAAAAATTTCGCTCCATACTTTCTTGGACCCATGCAGTGTAGAGAGACATCACACAAGCAAATATATGTGGTAAAGGAAAACCATTTACAACACAGTAAAACAGGAATCGGGAAACAAATGTCAACCAGGATCCATGCTGTAACTGTCAAAGGCCTTCTTCAGTGACCTACTTCTACTAACTATACCCATCTCCTGAAATATTTATAAACTTCCAAACTAATACCATGTTCTGGGAATGAGTTAAAAGCATGAGCTTAGGCAGGGGCAGACTTGTCATATTCAGATCCTAACACCAGCTAAGCATATAGAGATGAAGGGCGAATAAGCCTGTTCCCTGTTCGTATTTACATCCCCACAGTGAATGATAGATTTGTAGAACTACAACAACAACAACAACAAAAGAGGAGGCAATAAAAAACGATGAAGGAGGAAGATTATTCATGTTTTCAGGAAAGAAAAAGAGGAGCCTGAGGCTCTGATGTATCCATTCAGGTATTTGCCACTTATTGCCGTGTTGAGGAAATATCATGAGATCATGGGTTCTGAAGCCTGTGAGAGTGTCTCTCATTGACAACACGCAGGCCATGGGGTATGATAAGCATGCTGAGCTTTGGTTATGTGAATTTCTGAGCTCTCTACTGCTGTGTACCAATTACTTTACACTACAGAGTAAAAAGTGCCCACCTCCTTGAGCAGAGTTCTGTAGCTCTCTTCTGTTCCATTCCCTGCTCAGATCTCACAATGCCAAAATAGAATTGTTAGTGAAAGAAGCTTTTCATTTGGATACACTGATAGAAGATCATCTTTCAAGATCATTCAGGTTTTGACCAAATTCAGAGAACTTGTGGCTTTTGGAATAAAGTCTATATTTCATTTCTAGCTATCATCTGTGACCACTCTCAGTTCTTGAAAGTCACCAGCCTGGCTTTCTATGTGGTCCCCTCCATATTCAAGCCAGCAATGACCCCGAGTCGATCTTCTACTTTCAAACTCTGATTTACTTTTCTGTGAGTACAAAGAGAAAAATCATCCTTTTAAGGGGCTGGTATATTTCTGTGAAGACCACCTTATTATCTTAAGGTCAACCATGCCATAACCCCATCACAGTAACAATGAAAAGGTGAAGGTAACAAGGAAGGATTCCAGTCAAGGAGATGGAAGAAGAACCCACAAAGACATCTGTACCATTGTTGGTTGTTCATACCAAGGTACCCAGCTATTTTATTCCACACTTTGGTCTTCAAAATACGAGAGAAGCAAGTAAATCAAAAGTCCATTTTGAGATCAGATTTGGGGAAAGCACTCTGCAATGCCTTTCTTGTACTGGGAGATTCTCAGAGATTTTACAAACTTTCTGATTCTTCAATAGAGGCACAGTAAATTTTCTACATTAATTGAATACAAAACTTCTTTTTCCACTTAGACACATTTGGAACTTGTGTTTTCTACCAACTTTAAAGGGTGACTTGTCGTGTTTTGTGGGCAATTCAGAGAGTGTTTTGAAAAAGCCACTGGTGTCTCTCCTGATTTCAAGACCCATTTGTGTGTATTTGTGAAAAATGACTAATCGTCACCAGTGTGATACCAGCGTGTGTACATCAGTGGTGGAAGGGGGAACTTTCTATTTGAATGCCATGAGATTAAATTATATTTTATATAAAAGTATAAATTCACATGGGAAATATTAAACCACAAGTACAATGATCTAAAAAGTTATTTTGAAACACTAGTCCCAAATTTAGCAAAAGTTACTAACAATGGAGATCAAAAGTAAGAAGCTATTGTGGTCTGTCACGAGTAATAAACAGTTTGGACATTTTTTTCCATCATTCTGAAAGTTTAAATGGTTGAAAGTCAATCTAATTGATAAACTCAGAATTTCACCTTTATTGTTATCTTGATATCTGTATTGAAAAATGTATTTCTATAAAAATAATAGAGGTTTTACCCATAGTTCATTGAATACTAATCAACAAGCCTGATTTCTACTCATATGACACTGTAGCCAAATCAATTGAAACCTATCTTTCCGTGATCAAATATTTCTAATATAGATCCTCTGAGGTTCATTCTAGAAGTTGCCTCAGTCCAATAAACTCAGTGGGTTGCATCATTTCAGAAATTTTATTAAAAAGCTTAAGATAAAATATAATTGGCTTTATATGTCTACTATACCAATAACTGACATCAGTAGAAAAAAAATATTACAAAGATACCTCTTTTGAGTATCACTAACACGAAACTAAGAAAGATGGCTTCCCTGCCTCTAGTTCCAGTGTTACAGATATAGAAACAGGTCAGATAATGTGAGGGACACAGCTGGGGACCAGTGCTTTCAACGTTCAGTTCCGCTAAGGCTTAATCAACCCTCTTATGTTTCATTTTAATATTTGTAAGTTTATTCTATTGTTTATTATCCTTCTTTCTCTGATTGCAAAATATTGCACAGGCTGGTGAGTATGGTGGATTTATTTCACAATGGTCAGGATCATGCCCTCACAAGAGTCAAGTTCCACTATTACAATAAAGTTTCTAGTGCTATCTTAAAATTACCTAATGCTACCTTCTTCTCATTTACATCTCTCTCTCGAAAATTTTGAATGTATTTGTTACTTTTAATACCACAATATATAGAGAATCCATTATTACCAAAGATCAGAATCGGAGCCATTTTCAATAGAAATATACTTGGCAACACTAATGTTTCTGGATATTTATTTAGTTGTAAATCTGTCTGTCTCACTCAGCTCCTTATATATCTATGAGGGAGACAGGCCATTGCTCAGCTAATTTTGGCGACAATACATTTCACTTTCACAGTAGACCTGACATCTGTGTCACATCAACATCATGTCAGTGTCCTTAGTTGTGGCTTCTGATTTTAAAAGATGATAAAATTTAACACTATTTCTCTTGATTGCTGTAAGTTGGGAAGGGGAGTAATGTAAAGAGGTAAGAAGAGATATCTTCCAAAGAAAGTCCTCAAGAAAATATAATTAATTGTCTAAAGGAAATTACCAACAATATGATATTCTGAAAAAGAGAATATCTCAATTTGTCCAAAGACAGGTAATATCTGTGTAAAACTCTCATCTTAACCCAGCAACGTCCTTCAGCCTGTGCTGAGGAGCTCCGCTTCTCAGGCTGGGGAATCATTTATCCTCCCAGGTCCACTCACTTCTTGGCCTATAGGCTGAGATTGCCACCAAGGGAGCCAATTAGTGCCAAACATGTTGGTGGGTTTTTGATGTAGGAAAATCTCCCCTAAGAACTGGACTGAGATGAGCCATCAAATGATAGTGATTTTCAGTCACTAATGATCCAGGATTTAAATAGAGACTTTTAATTGGGTTACCAAGCAACCTGCAAATATTTTGGTGATACCTGCTGAGTCAATTGGGTAGTTTATAACCCCTCTCCTCTGATTATGTTATCTTTGATATGACTACATTCTGTGTTATCAATGATCAGCATGAGTTTTTTTCCCTTTGTCATTAACCAAGAAAAGACACCGTGGATTTTATGTTGTTGTCCTTTGCGAGCATGATGTCTCCATGTGTTAGAGGAGGTTGAGCTGAGGAAAGTGTAACCACGGGGAATAGAGGAAAGTATTCATTACGCTGTCTTCTTATGCCCCGGGCTTCTTCCAAGTAAACTTAGACCTCGTGAAATCAGAAAGGGTACGAAGGCTTGTTCAGAACCCATAATTCCACTTAATTAACAAAGCCAGGGTTCTCTGCTTGTTTCTTAGATCTATTCCCAAAACATGAAAAGGGAAATGCTGAAGATATTGTTATTGTGGTTTTTGTTCTTCACTAGAGAGTTATTTTCAAAGAAAACTTCCCAAGAAAAAAATAAATTCTGCCTTTTATTGTTTCCAGATGCTTCTGTCAGTCCCTGTGGCAAAATGTATGAACTCCCTTCTGCCTGCCACTGCCCTTTCCGTCAGTCTGTCCTCTTTCATGGCCTCACATGGGTCTGCCTCCATCCTTTAAACTTCAGCCTTCTGCTGCCTTGACCCCCTCTGGGGATTAGCACACTTCCTCCCAGGCTCGCTGCTCTGCCTCTCTGGTTTTTGGATAACATTTCACACTGGCTTTCAACCCCCCTCCCCACTCCTCTCAATACACAGTGGGCTCTTCAGAAACACTCCTTTTCCACTTGACGTGTGAGTAGTGTGACTTCCCCACTGTAGATGAAGCAGAGACTGGACCTCTGGTTTACTCGGTTTTTCTTCCCAGGCCAGGTTTTAACTCTTTCTCACTCCCTCAGTTGAACTCTTTATTAACAGAGATCCAAAGGGCATGCTGCTCTGTTCATCTGCCTTTAGGTTTCTTTAGCAACTCCCTTCTCTCCCTTTGAGAATTTATGCTAAATGGGAAATAGCAGTCCCACCTCACCACCATTGAATTCCACATGGACAGGTAAACTATCTCATAATTCATAGGGCTGTGGCGAAGACCAGCGGAGATGGGTCCTCAGGGCTTGTGGCTGCACTTGACTGGTGTGGAAACTGAGGACGCAGTGAGTTCAAGACTAACCAACCTTCTTTATGTGAATGACAGAAAGTGTCAGGGGATTAAATAACCCTTACACACATGAGCTGCACACTACATCATAGTGCTGCTCACTTGATCCCGACTCCTGACACACTTTCATTTCCCAGTTAGGGGCTTAAGAAGAAATCAAAGTGACAGCAAATTCTGCATGATTTAGATAGAGACATTTCATTCCTGAAACATATATTGATGATAAGATTGTTGAGAAAGGCAGTCGAAAGGAGGACAAGGGGACCACTATGAGTTATGGATTGAAGTTCTCAGAGGACACAATACCCATGAATTGTTTACATTGTATATCTATGAATTAATGCCAGGCTACAAAATAAGCAACAGAAAACCAAGAGGAGTGAAAGCTGAACAAGATGATCTTTCAAACAATTACGTACGTATGTAAGGAGCTGGAGTCAGAGAAAAGCCTGGTATGTTCTACTTTATACCCAAGTGTGGGAAGGTGCCTAAGAAAAGCCTATCTATTTATCAAAGCCCAAGACAGAGGAAGTTTTTAAGATAACATCTTCACTATGTTCCTTTTCAAATGAACAGCCAGTAAGATTTGCAAAATGATCCTCTGGAAATAAAATAAAACTCTTTGTGCGTGTGTGTGTGCATGTGTGTGTGTGTGCGTGTGTGTGTGTGTGTGTGTGTGTCTGTGTGTCTGTGTGTGTGTGTCTGTGTGTGTCTGTGTGTGTGAGAGAGTATGAGTGTATTGTGTGTGTGTGTGTCTGTGTCTGTGTGTGTGTGTGTGTGTGTGTGTGTGTGTGTGTGTGTGTGTGTATACATGCATGTGCATGGCCATGCACCAATGAATATGCACCTCTGTGCATGTACCTGAGGCTGCCAGAATGCCACATGGGCCTTGTATATTGTCCTTCCGGAGTTATCTATCTAGCTTTTTCCTTTTGAAACAGGGCTTGGCTTGGAACTCACCTAGTGAACTAGTTGGCTGGCCAGTGAACCCAGGGACCTAGCTACCTTCACGTCCCTAACTCTGTGATAACAAGCATGCACCATCCTTCCTAATGGGGTTCTGGGGATTGAACTTGGGTCCTCCAGTTTGCAAGGCAAGCACTTAACCTACTGAGCAGTTCCCTCAGCCACCTTCCAAACAAGTCTGAATTAGAAATTTACTGGAGTGCGAAATGTTATTTCTGGGTTCTTTTTTCTTTTTTTTTTTTTTTCTCTTGTTTCTTTGATTCATTTTTATTTTTCTCACATCTTACTCTTTCCCAACCAGCCTGAAGAGCAATACATAGCAGGCTGAGAACGACGCTCTCACAACAGAGTAATATCCTAATTACCCTCCTCTTAGTAAGGGCTCCTTTTGACAGGTGTCAACTTGACTTAAGTGGTTGGCTGCTGGGTTTTTTTTTTTCCTTTATGTTCCTTTTTTCCACATTGTCATGTCTTGAAGTGGGGTTAAATGCTGACATCCCTTTGTGCTTAACTAGAGATAACTATCAAAGAAATGCATAAATTACCGTTCTAGTTACACAGAGCCTAGCAGGCTCATCTGCCTGGAAAGATGAGACAGATAATAGAGCCAACCTGGACTGTATTTTCTGAGCAGGGTTGTGAGACTCGGCCTGTTAAATCTCAGGTTCATCTCGGTTCCTTTCTGCTTTCTCAGGTACTTGGACAAATAGAATATTCCACCTAGATATTCTAACTTCTCGTCTCTTGTATTAGTTAAAGAATTTTTGTTTATCAGAGAAAATCTTCACTCACCATCTACAAAAACACAAAACAATTTTTAGACCATAGTTATTTAGTTATTTTAAGGAAATCTCAGAATAGGGAGGGAACTTGTGCATAGTGGTTTGCGAATAAGAGGAGAGCTGTCTGTTTAATAGCATTCACTCCAAATCTGATAGACAGACTGCCCGATTGCCATCTTGCTTGTCAATCTTTAACAGAAACTCACCTAAACAAGCAAATAAGCAGGCAGCCACCACAAATATCCCTTCCACCTCTTTGACCAACAGCTATGAATGACAAAATATGCCCAGCTCTCTTTCTAGGGTTTTTTTCTTGCTGCTTATTGGCTGAGAATGTAATTTCATGGTAGAATGTTAGAAAATGACCCCTTGTAATGATAGAATTTACATAAATAAATGCTGATTGCACAGAACAGATAATATGCTGTGGATATCATCACAATAAGTTGTCTCCTACTGACATAGACCCAGAGTTGGAAGCACACAATTATGCAAATCAAACTAATGCCAGTTGCTCATTACTGTCATGGTGGTAACGGCAAAAACATATCCTCCATAGACAGCTCGAGGCTGGGCCACAGGCCAAGATGTTTGGTTTTGCTGACAGAGTAACTGAGTCAACAAAAATAGGGTATCATTGTAATACATCAGAGAGGCCCACATCAAGGCAAACCTGAAGCTTAATGGACCGTGGAGCCTGTGTGTCCTTTCTTGGTATTGAGCTGTAGTGTGTAGGCATCCACACTGCAGATTCTATACAAACAGAAGCAATTTCATTTAGAGCTGCAGCGCTACAACTCTATTCTTTTTGCCTAACACATGATATGACATTTAGTAATACTTAAAGGATATCAACATTCCAGTCCTAAGCACTTTACCAAGTATGTTAGAGTACCTGCCGCCCCTGGATCTAGGTCTGTCCTGAAATCTCACCATGACACTGGAGCTATTTTCAAACAATGGAGTTTTTTCATTTACCATGTAAACATCTTTTTTTTTTTCTCTTGTAAAACTAGAATTGCTGTTTCTGAGAGAGTAGTTACCCGTAGGAGGAAGCTAATGAAGCTGGGCTTCACACAGATGACTGGAAGCGCCAGTGACACCATGAAGCAACAGTTACCATCCATTCCCTTCCACTTCTCTGTGGTGCACTAATTCTGTGAATAGCCTTCAGTCCTCACCTGTCATGACATCTGTGCCTTTTATGTGAACCAACTGTTCACACCAAGCAGTGTGTCCTTTGTCCCTTCCTTATGAGTTCTGTCACATGTCTTGCCTAGTCAGTGGACAGAGCTAGGGAACAAAAGCAGAATTAGACCCAAGCCCTTACAGGTTGCCATGTCTATTTAGGCTAACTGGCCTCTAGGAAGGACATTTCTGGCTTTTTATGTGAGTGGGTTAGAGATACATGAATGAGAATTCAATTGTTCCATTAAGACATTAAGACTAATCTAGGAGATCAGCCAACAACTAGCCACTCTCTGGGAGCTGAAGGGGTTCTGCTGACATCAGCCTAAGTCTCCCCTGCAGTCCAGAGTTCTCAGTGTCTTACATCCCTGTGTTTTGTCCTGTATACCTAGCAGTCTTATGGCGGGAATGAGTGACTAGAATATTGGTTGATAGAGCTTTGTAAGAGAAAACAAGATCTCTCAACATGGCTTCTTTGAGACAATTAATTACCACACTTGTTACATTAAGTAGTGAAAGCAAGGAAAATATTTGCCATTTGTTCCCAGGTCCTGATGTTCACAGAGGACCAGATCTGTTTCCATTCTTTCTGTGACACTCAGGCCCCGCTTAGTCATCCTAACATCTCTCTGTGTAAAGGAAATGGTGCCACTGGTTGTTGTGCAGTTTGCAAGTCATAGCCAACTTCAATGGGTAAATGTCAGCACTGTCGGGGGATCTGAGGGCTGTTTCTGATTTTTCTCTACTGCTTCTTCTCAAGCAGCAGGAATGGAGATGAATTTGCTTTGTTGTGTGACACTGAGTAATTAGAGAGTCTGCCTACTACCAAGTGTCTTTTAGCATTCTTTCCCTTAATTGAATATACCTTCTAGTCAAGTCTTATTGTTTTTAACCTACATCACATCCTGTCACAAATTTAGGTCACTTGCTTTTGGTTTTAATTTCCCCCAGTCCACTATTTGAGCTCGGTGAATGTTGTAACTATGAAGGGAATACCCTTTCCTTCTCATACCTTACACACAAAACTCACATCAGCTTTCTGCTCTTATAAGGAGATAGATCTGTACTCATGATTAACGAAGCTGCCTTCATTCTTATTCTTTCAAGAGAGAAGAATCAAAGTGGAGTGTAGTTATAAAGCAGCCAAAGTTGTTTCTTGTTTGCTTTGGTTTTTTTTTTTTATTTTGTTTTCTGAGGGTTTTTTGTTTGTTTGTTTATTTTCAGTGGTTGTTTTTTTATTCCAAGCACACTGTTCCAGCAGACCGCAGTTACTACTATCTCCACCATGCTTCTCAGTGAGGTGGCCCTCTTCCCAGGCTATGTGAAGGAAGTCCTTTGGGACCACAATGCATCCTGCTATAATTAAATGTATGAGGTACAAGAATGTGGATGAGGGGTTAAATATCCAAAGTTGCTCTAAAGAAATGTCAAAAAGCCAGCCACACAAGTCTGGTGCATTCTGAGAACAGTGCGGGGAAGTAGAGACCAGCTCCTTATTTATTCTGGGCTCTCGGTGGTCAGCCTTGTCAGCTGGCACACAACCTAGGAGGCTGGTGGTGCAAACGGTTGAGCTTCTAGTGGAAGTTAGCATAAATGTTTGACACTTTATTTTTCTCTCTCAAAATGGGGAGTGATAAATGGCTGAGGTGATCAACTCCAGAGGGAACTCAAGGTTTCCAACCAACCCAAAGCCCCTTTCCTCCTTCCCATTACCCACTAGGGTACTGCAAGGACTCCTCCCTTTACTTTGAACCACCGCCTGGTTTACAGTCCACTTGCCTGTGGTTTAGACACTGAGTGTGTCAGCATTCCATTTTACTGCCTTGGAGTAGCAGCAAATACACTTTGTTCTCTCCCTTCAAAAGTAAAGATTGTATTTTAAAATCCCTCTCTCCCTGAGGGAACCACTCACTCCTAACTCCCTGACAAGCTATGAGGACCTCAAAATTAAGAAACATGTCCAGAAATGTGCGTTTGTACAGAAAGGACGAGAAAAGCACCCAGACACGTAATGAGTCAGTTATGTGCCTGGCTTCTGTCAGGAGAAATGTGTGTCTGGATTTTCAGGCTCATAATAGACATGTACAGCTAACTGACTTTTATCTTGCCTCTGTCATATTGATCTATCAGTGAATCCATAATAGAAGATAGAGGCCTGGAACAGTAAAAAGTAATAACCATTGAGATGGATAGCCGGAGCAAAAATGTAGTTTCATGGGGACACTTAGTGCGAAGAACTGTAGATTCATGTCAAGGGGGCATAAGTATCCCCTTCAAAGCCAACTGTTAAAAACACCTAGTGCACAGTTGACCTGCCTTCAGAATATGATATGTTTCTGTATTGATTTTTCAGAGGTTCAAAACAAGAGGAAATAGCCAAGTGAAAGTTTCTTTGCAGAGCACTAAAAGTAATTTACCGTCTTCCTCTGATTTCTGCCTCGGATTTTGTTTTATGGTTCAAAGTACAAGTGCTTATTTTAAAAAATTCATTTCTGACTTATGGTAGAAAGCAGTGCCAGAGACCCAGAAAGCGTGAAGCAAGAGATGAGCCAGGAAATGAAAGAGAACAACCCCTCCCCCATTGCATTAATGGAGTTAGCAGCTCCTCATTATGGGATGATGTTTGTCGTTTAAGCATAGGCCTCAGATGGCCTGAGTTTTCTTCTTATTAGGGAATTCTGGCAGAATTCTGTAAAACATGCAAAATGTTCCTCAGGATGGCTTTGGATTCTCCTGAGGGCAGCTTACGACACTCCTTTTTTCTACACCCCCTTAAATAAGAACATTATCAACCATATTTTTAAGTGGATTTTTGAGACAGAAACAAAAGCATTTGCTTTCCGACTCATATTTGTGCACCTTTTCACATCGCTCTAGTGTGATCAGAACTGAAGTCAGCATCATGTTGACGATCTCCAGTTCTTGTTTATCTATTAATTTACATCACAAACTCTGTTTCCCCTTCCAGTCCCCACTCACAGATTCCTTCCCTCCTCCCCCTCCCCTTCTCTTCTGAGAGAGTGCCCCCCACATATCCTCCCACCCTGGTGCATCACATCTCTGCAGGATTAGGTGCATCATCTCACAGTGAGGCCAGGCAATGCAGTCCTGTGAATGGATACCACAGCCAGGCTATAGCTTTAGGGGAGAGTCTCTGCATCAGTTTTTCTGGAACTCACATGGAGACTGAACTGCACAGCACAGGGAAGCACCAATCCTTGACACTATTATTGATTCTCTGTTGCGCTTTCAGGCAGGAGCCTCACATAACTGTCTTCCAAGAGCCTCTACTCAGCAGCTGACTGAAATAGATGCAGATAGCCACAGCCAAACATTGGATGGAGGTTGGGACCCTTATGGAAGTGCTAGGGAGAGATGGAAGGCTTGAAGGAGATAGGAACCCAACAAGAAGACCAGAAGAGTCAACTTACAGACTCTCTGGGAGCTCTCAGAGAATAAGCCACCAACCAAAGAGTATACATGGGCATATATATCAGACTCCAATTTGTAGCTAAGCCTCTTCTTTTCCCCCAAATATCATGTGCTTTATTATTATAAATCCTTCTCTAACCTAAGGCTGTACCTAAAAATGGAGGGGAAGTTTAAATTGTTGATGAACTCTGAGTCTGAAGAGATGACTGTCTGTCTGGACCTGTGGCCAATGGTAAAGGGAACACACTCCATCATTCTTCTCTCATGCCCTCCCCTCGTTGGTTGAATCCAAAAAAAAAGACAGACAAAAGAATTCCAAATTCACTATTCTTATTAATGCTCTAGAACAGGGAAAGAAACTAAATTTCCCATGATCTAAAAGAACAGCTTGAAAAAATGTTATTTCATTGGGATTTTATAAGGGCGTATGCCACTGTAGATTTATTTTGTGTGTATGAAATGAATGTTACAATTATGGCTGTTCAACTACAGAAAAATAAGACAAAACGTGGGGTCTGCTGGTGAGATACTCATGCAGGCTGAGGTTGGAGAGGTGGCTCAACTGGCTAAGTGTAAATATAGCTCTTGCTGGGGACCTGAGTTCAGTTCTTAGCACCTATGCTCAGCAGATCACAACCACCTGTAAATCCAAGCCCCGTGGATCCAATCCCTAATGTTGGCCTCTGCAGGCAGCATCACTCATGTGTATGTCCCTCCCATGTATACAATTAAGGCAAAAATTATATTTTAAAATAAAAATGTATAGCATTTTTTTCATATTTATGGTGTACTGATTTTGTAAGGAGTTTTCATATTTTCAATATGTGAACTCAGAATAATGATTTCTGTAAGCATAATAGAAAATGTTGCTCGAGATTCCAAGGATTACAAAATAAGTGAAATTAGAGGAGAGAGAAGGGGAAGGTAGAGATTGTGAGAGAGAGAGAGAGAGAGAGAGAGAAAGAGAGAGAGAGAGAGAGAGAGAGAGAGGAGAGATCTTCTAACTCTGTCATAGACTTCTCAGCAAATCCAACATTACAACAAGGGCTGTGAAAACACTCCCAGGAGGAGAAAGAATAATCTCTTCCCTCAGCCCTGCATTTATCCATTTATCCTTGTCCATTTTGGTTTTAGCTCAGATTTTGGAAATATGCTGTATCCTTCATTAAAAAAAAAAATAGGAAAGTAGGATTTTCTTTAAAGGCATTTGATAGCAAAGTGCATTTTAAAATAATGTATTATAACTATAAAAATACAGTAACATGTTTTCCAGCACAGGATGAAAATGTTTATGAACCATACACTATATTTTTTAAAAACCTTAGCATTAAAGAAGCTATTCATTGTGAGCACCTAAATCTGTTAGGTCTTAGATATGGACTATGTTATTTTTGTTTTGTGATTTCTTTTTCATAAATGTTTTTACTGTGGCTTCTGCAATCAACTAGTCTAGGTTAAAAGATTGGAACATTACAGGATCTCACTTCGAATATGAAAATTTATATATTTTCATTCAGAAAATGATACCATTGGCTGTAAAGTATGCATTCTATAAAGAATCCAGTTGCCGTGTTACATATGCCGATAGTGTCTTAGAACATATAGGATACTTGCCATGCATAGGCAAAGTATTTGTTTATCCATCATTCATCTATCTCTAGATCCAAATTTGAAATAATTCAATTGTGAAAGTTGCCTACTGACAAAATATTCTCTTTAAATTTTCAGTTAATGGAGAAATAGTTACGGTTCTTCCAGTCCGTAGGGGTGCTTAGTTCACATTCAGATAAAGTGTTGGGTCACCCACCTTTGCTTGGCTCAACTGCTTGCTTGATTTTCTTCTTCTTCTTCTTCTTCTTCTTCTTCTTCTTCTTCTTCTTCTTCTTCTTCTTCTTCTTCTTCTTCTTCTTCTCCTTCTCCTTCTCCTTCTCCTTCTCCTTCTCCTTCTCCTTCTCCTTCTCCTTCTCCTACTCCTCCTCCTCCTCCTCCTCCTCCTCCTCCTCCTCCTCCTTCTCCTTCTTCTTCTTCTTCTTCTTCTTCTTCTTCGCCTTTTCATCTCAGCAAAGGCAACTCTTTAGAGTTCTACTATTTCAAAAACAGACTCAAATGGCTAGAATTTTTCTGTTTTAAAATTACAGAGAATAAAACTCTATCTAGTGACATCTTTCAAGGTCTGTTGGCCTTTTAGTTCCATTATAATATGATTTTAACATAATCTACAAGTTGATTGTGAGGCAAGACAGCTGTAGAGTAGTGAGCATATATGTGGAGGACTCATTTCAATGTATGGCCATGTGCACACATACACACATGCATATACATAGGTATACATATATACCAGGAGTGCATACACATACACAAATACTAAACTGAGATAGGACTGTGAGATTAAGGACTGGGTATTTTGCATAGTAGTTAAGAGCATGAACTGAAAAAAAAATAGAACACTGAGTGATTATCCAGAGATCTCAGGTTTAGTTGTCAAAATCCCTATGGTAGCTCAAAGCCTTCTGTAACTTCAGATCATGGGAATCCTACTGCTCTTTTGTGACCTCTGTAGGCACAGAATGCAGGTGATCCACATACATTTACACACACACACACACACACACACACACACACACACACACACACACACATCAAAAATAAATTAGTAATTTTATAAAAAGACATTGATAATAAAGGTAGGATTCCAACTTAGGAAATCATTTGAATCTATTTCTAGCCCTTTTCTACCTATGTTTTTTCCTATTAATTTATTTATTTACTCACTTTAAACCCCTGCCACTGCCCTACTCCTGGTCCCCCACATCCTCATATAGTCACTCTCCCCATTCCCTCTCCCCTTCTCCTCTGAGAAGGGTATCTCCCCACCCTGACACATCAAGTCTCTTCAGGGCTAGGGGCATCCTTTCCCACTGAGGCCATACAAGGTAGCCAATCCACAGACAGAAAATAGCTTTAGGGACAGCCCTCACTCCAATTCCTGGGGACTCACATGAAGACCTAGCTGCATATCCACTACATATGTGCAAGGGGCACTAGGTCCAACCCGTGTATGCTCTTTGTTTGGGGGTTTCGGTCTCTGGGAACCCACAGGGTCCAGGTTAGTCATCTCTGTTGATCTCTCTGTGAAGTCCCTATCCTTTTCTAGTTATGATCTTGAACCTCTCTCTCTCTCTCCCTAGCAACTACTTGTATTGTTACTGTGGGGCCCATTTTCTCCAGCACATGTTATATGTTGTGATTCTTTGTACCAACAGCCATTACTCATTTGTCTCCTGAATATTTCTCTCTTGATTTCATTTATTATTCCAATCTGGTGATTTGCCCCTTTCCTGGATCGCCGCAATGCCTCTTTCTCCAAGCTGCCTTTCTCCATTCTGATCTGAAGTCCTGCCTTGCTCTGTGCCCAGCAATCACTTTGTTGATTACCTAGAAGCCAGTGGAATCCCATTGTTTTGTTTTCTGTTGTTTATATTATAACTCTATCAAACTTTTTGGAGACCCTGTATAGCTACTGGTTAGTGTTGCAGTTCTTAAAAAAAAAAAAAAAATTATCCCATATGGTACACAGCAGATTTTGAGAGAGTTTTGTGAATGAATGAATCCTGAGCTCTCTCAGCCAAACAGGTGACTCCTGGCCTCACTGAGTCTTTTATCATTCCATAAATTAAAGAAGGAAACGTAAAGCACAGAGGTCCATGGCAGCATGCATGAATAAACAAAAGAAACTTTGGAGCAGAAATCAAGTTCAAAGCTGTCTAACTTCAACTGTCTGTTTCCCCTTCCCTCCTGTTCCTTCTGCAGCTGGGCTCCATTTCACATGCTAAGGCTGCCCATTCCACAGGGCTGATGAGAAGAGCAAGACACCCCATATTGTTAATAAGTGGAAAATGCAACAGCAACCTCTGCTGTCTTTTAAGGAGAAAAATACTTTTAAATAACAGAGGACAGGTGACTCCTATTTAATTATCTAGGACTCCCTCCCTTACGCTAAAGTTTCCCCAAGAGGCAGCGGCTGTATGAACCCCCCTTAAGCTGATGTCCCACGTGTGTGTGTCATGATCACAGTTGCTTCCCTACTGATCTCATAGGCTGACATTGACAGTGAAAGTATAGTCCCAGTAGATAATGAAAAGAACAAGAGTGAGGGGTTGAGAAGCCAATAATTCTAAGTGCCATCAGCCTACCATTTAGAGAAACAACAAAAGAGGCAGGGTAAAGTTCAATTTCCCTCTCATTAGCCCCAATTAACAGACTGAAGGCTGTTTGTGTGCAACAGAAGACACCTTATTGTTTATTGTTAGCTTTCAGCAATTGAGAGATGAAGAATCCCAGTATTATAGTTAACAGGATAGCAAACAATTTATCCAGAAACAAATATCTACAGTTTCTGTCTGTTTTATGGAGCAAATAATGAGTTTAGAGAAGTTTTGTCAGTTTAAGAAGAAGAAGAAGTTCAGCAAAACACATAGCATTTGGAGTTACCTTAATCAATAAAATCTAACAAACATATGAAAATTAAGACAGCAGTATTAATTGCAAAAATAATATCACTAATTCTACATGCTCTTGACTACTGCACTGCTAATAACTCTGAGTGTAATCTAATGCTGTTCAAACAAGGGTACTCTAAAAAACTGTGGTCCACAATTTATACACCTGAGAAGGATCAAAGTCCAGTGTTGAGAGAGGGCCTTGCTCTCCTTGCCCATCCCTCAAGCCAGTCACAGAAATAACCTATGCACTGTGAGGGCTCCTGGTTTCCATCCCCAGGACACGTCAAAAATTTCAAGTAAGAGCATAAGAGATGGCTCAATGGTTAAGAGCACTGGTTGCTCTCAACAGAGACTGGAGTTTGGTTCCAAGCACCACCAACTTTGGACAGTTTCAACTGCCTGTAACTCTAGCTCCAGGAGATCTGAGAACACCCTCTTCTAGACTCTGTATCACAGTCCACATCCAGAAAGCCGACACACACAAGCAAAAATACATTTAAAACTCTTTTACTAATAAAAGAGTGGGGAGGAGTTGAGAGAGAGAGGCATCATGCTTAGACTGAAGACAACTGTTTAGCGTGGGTATCCTTAATGTATGGAATCACTCGTCAGGGAGGGGGCTGGCAATGGTGTTTCGCCTTGGCTTGCCTCGCTTCTCATTAGATAGCCAGCAGTAGCTTTCACCTGATTTTTAGTCATCTTTTTTTCTCTTTAACCAGATTTCCAGTCAACTCACATGGGCTGGCCTTGACTATCACTTTCTCCGCTGAATTCTTTCTTTCCTAACCGACATTTTGTGGTTAAACAGATGAATTCCAGATGTGAGAAGAATCACTCACATTCATAAGGAATGCGATCCTGACTCATTAAGGGAAAGATGCCATTGCTTTCTGGCTCCGAATGCGAGATTGCATTTCCTAGACATGAGAGGGAATAGTGAAACTTAACCAGAGCCATAAGGGATACTTCCTGGGTCACCAAGAAGGTCATCACATGAGCATACCGTTTGATCTCCTGCTGGGGTCCATATGCCTCATTTTCATGCAGTCCTGTGGGCATCTTCCACGTCACACCTTCCCTGCTGCTTAGGTAGACCACCGTTGGCACCTGAACGACTTATCTCACTGATCTCATCCTACGGATGAGCAATAGAATCCTAGTTTAAAGTATTGAACTAAGATAAAGACCCAAGAGGAGGGAGGAAAGGTGTGTGCATGCCTAGCACCCACCAGGAAGTGATTACGGTCCTCCAGCAAGCAGCCAGGCCTGAAGAAGGGAGGAGAGGAACAACAGGTCTCAGATGCTGCAGCACCAGCTGCCCTGGTAAGGCTGGGAGCAGCCTGGGCCTCCTCTCCTAAACAAGTTGTTCAGAGTTCAGTCTCTGTGCTCTCCAGCTTCCTGGAACTCGTACAGGCTAGTCTTGCTCAGAGTTCTACAGCCAGGTGTTAATTTCTCACTTGTGGGCAAACTGAAGATGCCCTGGAGAGTGCCCAGGTTGGGAAACAGACTTCTTTCTTCTTATACAGTTGTCTTTTCATGCAATTCAATATTGAAAATATAAGAAGATATTGAGGAAAGAAATACTAATTAAAGCAGAACAGCATCATTTCCAAGAGTGTGCTTTTAACTGGCAGCAACTTTGCTTTGTTACCCCCGCTTTGAGGAATTAGACAAACAACCCCAGAGAACCAGTGAATACACAACAAAACATCCACTGACAGGGCCTGACTCACAGTGAACATGTGCCTATGGAGAAGGTCATACACCAGAGCCAGACCACAGCATGACCGAACGTGTGCTTTCCTAAGGCCAACCTGATAATTCTGTTTAATTAAGAGTAAATACTTTAAACATGGTTTGGGCTCACTGTATTTCTCTGTATTCTGAATCCCATTGTCTCATTTATATACACTATTAGGGTTTTGTTTTGTTTTGTTTTAATGGGACAAGGCTATCAGATAGACCTCTGCCGAGACTATGGGCATGGGGCACAAAAGCACTCACAGGGAAATGAATTGTGGGAATTTATCCCCACACAGCCAAAGTGGGGGAAAGAGCAATGTCCAGTGTCTCAGAGGATGGTTCCAGTGAAGGACACTAAGGATTTGGTGGAATGGTCAAACAGAATGACCCACTCTTGATGCTTTAAGTGAATATGAACATGCCCGTTAACCAGACAATGAATGACTTAGATATTCCACTCTTTCCCGTAGGCCATGTCCCAGATTGGTTTGTTTTTTGTTGGGGGTGGGTGTTTTTGTTTGTTTGTTTGTTTTGATTTGTTTGTTTGTTTTTCCTATTTTAGGATCTACTGGATTGCTAGGAAATAGATCCCCGAGGCTTGGGATGGCATTGTGGGAAACCTGCGTCTTCTGCTTTGTTCTTTTATGGCCCCTGCTGCACCCTAAGAGCAGGTGCTTTGCATTAGGCTGCCCAAGGCCAGCGGGGCCTGGCTTTATTACACTTGGGTAAATAACAGTCACTGTTGTCATCATAGTTTTCCACACTTTCGGAAAATGTCACTAGCCACACATCAGCAGGGTTCTTTGTCTAATTCCTACAGCTAAGGTGGCAAGAAGGTTATTAGAAGTAATAGCAAATTTAAACTTTTATTAGCAGTAAACTGCAAAAGCTAATGGTGATGCCAACACTAGATAAAATCATTGTCACAGTTAATTCTGAACTCCTTATTTCAAGCTTAATAATAGGAAACTCAATGGAAAGGATATTACACGCCCCATATCACTCATGAGTGCCGCAGGCCTGAGTAACTTGTTATTTTGCTCATGAGTGAAATAAAATGCAGATTATACTGCCTGCTATCAGGGGCATTGTTTTAATTGAGGATGTATGCATGGAGATGAGGGGGATCGAGGAACGGCTCGTTTTTTGTAAATGTTTTAAGAACATTCTCATTTATATCTGTGACTCTGTGATTCACCTTCGTGCTACTTGTGAGTGTGTGTGTGTGTGTGTGTGTGTGTGTGTGTGTGCGCGCGCGCGCGTGAGAGAGAGAGAGAGAGAGAGAGAGAGAGAGCTTTTAAAATTATTCTTGCCTAAGATGCAGAGAAACAAATATAAGCCAGGGAGAAAAAAATGGTAGTTGTGGGTAGTTTTCTCATCTATTTCTGCAAAATGTCTTCCTCAGTCAGCACTCTAGCCCCTGTATCTCCAGCCACTCTGTCAACAAAGGCAAACAATGGAGTATTTGTGCTGCCCTGCCTGTCTTAGTCCAATTGTGTTTGTCCCACATTTAAACACACACTCATGCACACAAAATCACAATCACAGACACATAGACATACTAGCACCCACAGTCACACACACACTCACACACACACACGCTCACACACACGCTCACACACACACACACACACACCAACACACACACAAACACACACACACTCACACACACATGCATGAACACATGGAGAACCATTCTTATTCACATTGATTGAAGCTGAAATTTTAATATATCTACAACCAAACTCACTGTTTTGTCTTTAACTTTCAATATTCTATTTGAAAAATTTCGTGATGATACTCTATCTGGACAAAGCAATGAATGGTTCAAAGTCGAAGCAATTAGTAATTCATGCCAATTTGACTTCCACTGAGAGTGGAGAGCTACAATACTAAAGGCTGCAGCCTGCCTAACAAAGGTTTTACATAAATTAAGGAATCAGGAAGGGGTAAATGAAAGCAGTTAGATCTCTGCTCCATTCTTCTAGTTTGAAAAACAGAAAAAGAAATCTGAGTTTAAACCTCTCATTTTTGTGATCTGAGTTCTTCCTAGCAGACAGAAGTAGCTGCCTGGTTGCAGTGCTGCTTGATTGGCTCAGTCAATGCTGCCCACCCAGTGCAGTGTGTCTCACTTTCCATTGTCTCCTCACTGCCACTCCTGTGTGGGGCTTCAGTGTGCAGGGAACATCATTACATGGTATTTCCTATTATCCATAGCTGTAAGTTGATTGAGAAATGTGTATGTTCTCAATAAGATGCTGCCATTAGGAATAAGTCCCATTCAGTTCAAGAAAAACGAAACACTGTGTAGCTAAATTACAAACAGTCCTAAATTCCACATATATTATTATATAATTACATATTATTATTATTACCAGGAAGAGGAAGTTCAGAGCTCTGATTATGTAAGTGCATACAAGTGTGCAAGATTGCTGCAGACATTGATGCACGCTCTACCTAACTCCACTTATTTCTTCTTCAGACACTCTATTCTTATTTTTTTGAGAACAAACATTGTATTGTACCACTTGAGATCCTTTTTGTTGTTGCTGCTGTTTATTAAAAGGCAAGCTGTCAGCCAGCTGAACATGGTTTTAGTCTTTCATCCACTTGGTTGTTGAGTTTGGTTTTTCTTTTGTGCCTTAACCCCCTAATTTAGAAAATCACCAGTGCTTTCCAAGAGATATTTTAATGAATCACCATACCTAATTTTACACGGATGCCAAGATGTCTGGCTGCTTCTATGTGGAGTTTTTTGGGATCTATAGACATTTTTTTTAATGGTTGTGAAATTTGTCTTGTTCTGTAGATTATGCATCTCCTAAAATACCTTTCCATTTACTTGATTTTTAAAAATTTGTTCTGGGAACACTGATATGTAGTAATGATCATGCCAACACAGCTAACTGGCATTTTGAACTTAGATCATACTAATTTATGAAATTTTGTTCATGACTAAATACTATATCTTTGAGCTTTTGTAAACTTAATTCTACTCTATCATTTTACTAAATTTAACTGTGCTGTTTGTTCAAAGATGAGTCTATAGGAGCTTGCTCACAATGTCGCAAGAATCACCTGGTGGTTATACCTCTCTCTCTCTCTCTCTCTCTCTCTCTCTCTCTCCTCTCCTCTCTCTTCTCCCTTTATCCCCAATACTCTGTGTGTGTGTGTGTGTGTGTCTGTGTGTGTGTGTGTGTCTGTGTGTCTGTGTGTGTCTGTGTTGTCTACAAAATCATAGCTCTGCCACAGAGGACGATCAATGAATAAATCAATCCTAAATCTGTGTCCTTGGAATTTGTTACAGTTTGGAGATGTATTGATTTGTTACAGTTTGGAGATGTATTGATTTGTTACAGTTTGGAGATGTATTGCAAATGGCTCCAGACGATTGGTTAAGGATGATCTCTCTGGAGAAAACAAAGCAGACAAGAGAGTGATTAGGGAAGCCCTCCTTGAAAGAACAAGCACTGGGCATAAGAGCAATGAAGAAGTACACCATGGTGCTGAGGACAGAGGCATCTTCCAGATGGGGAGACCCAATGGCTAAAGGTCCCAAGGGATGATTCCCACAGGGTTTGAAGAACATCAGGAGATTGATGAAGAACAAGCAGGGGAGGCTTGGGTTACAGTCAGGGAGGAGAGGATGAGATGGTCATGGGAAGGGGACTGGGGATTCATTGAATGTTTTTTTTTTCTTGTGTAAAATTGGCAGCCTATGCAGCATTCAATGAAGAAGAGTGATATGATTTCAGAATGATCAAGAGATGATGAAGGCCTGGCTCACCAGTGGAGGCAGAATAAAGAAGGTATATTTGAGATGCAGCCGACAGCTAAAGGGATTGCCAAAAAAAAGTATAAAAACTGTAAAAGAAAGATTTAAAGTCTTAGAAATAGCAGGCCAGGACAGCCATTTTCTTGATAAAGACAGATTTTATAGACGTAATTTGGCAAGGCAAGTACCAGGAGCTGGGACATTAGCTATCATGAGAAGAAGTTAAGGGTGTAATCACATAGCGAAGTCTCCGTAGGTCAGAGAAATCGTCCCTAGAATGTCTTTGAGCTGCGGTAGTTTGGGGGTCGTGGGTACAAACAGAAAAGAGAAGTCCAAAGCCTGAGCTCTGAAACATTTGCTGCAAAGTGATCAGGGAGATGGCACATTAAAAAGAGGCTTAAAATACATGCCTGATAAAGAAGGACATTCAGGAAAGTGCTGTGTCGCTAAAGCAAGAAAAAGAGGAATTTGTGTTAAACTTTACCATTACTGTGACCAGATCCCCAGCAAAAGAAACCTAAGACATAAAATAGAGGTTAGTTCCTTCTTTCAGAGTTCACCTCATGGGTCATGGTGCCATTGAATCTGAGCCCACAGTGAAGCAGAACATTGTAGTAAGAACAAATGCTACCCAACCTATGGAAAACAGGGAGTGGGGCAGAGAAGTAACCAGAGAGTACCCAGTAAGGCAGAGGCCCAGTAGTGGACTCTGCTCTGTGATGCGCTTCCTAATCACCCACCATTCACCTTCCCAATACAAGTCTATTCAAAATCTTAATAAATCATTCATTCAGTTCAATAAATCATTCATTATGTCAGATCCTCAGAATGCCTGGAAATTCACTCAAACACATGCACACACAATACACGCGTGCACATACATGCAGAGCGGGGAGGGAGAGGGAGAGGGAGCTCTGAAATATTAAATATCTCTCAATTCAACCATGTTGATAATTAAGATTAGCTGGCAGAGAATGAAAGTAATGAATTGAAAAGCAAAAAACATATCTTAATTTCTAAACAAAAATCGCTTGTTCACTCACAAACATTATTAGTACACTATAGCTACATATAATTATGTCTGGTACACACACACATACATACGTACTCATATGTGTGTGTATGTGTATATACACATATATAATATATAATATAAATATATAATATAAATGGATATAATATGATATAAATGGATTTTATAATATAATATATATTTTTATATAATATAAATGGATTATATAAAATATAATAATATACATTTTTATATTATATTGAGTATAATCAGGCAATATGAGATAATTTATCTAAATCTACTTTTAAAGTTTTATTGTGAACTCACCTGAGTAGATATGATGCAGATAATACTCACCTCTTTAAAACACATTTTGGAGTTTAATTCCATTATTAAGTATTAAGAAACTGAAAACCTAACTACTCAGTGTTAATGAAGACACGGTTTTTTAAAAAGGAGAATCTGCAACCATTACTTTACTAAACCAGCTTAACTCTCCCAACAGGAATCTATAAATGTTTGTTCTTAGACTCCTAGATTAGTGCAGTCCTCATCCCTTTTGTGGAAACTTCCCTTTGCAAGAGACAGAGACCACTACAAAAAAAGCCATAGCCAATTGAAATGAACAGTTCTGGAGTTCAAGCCCAGTGGATACATCTACAAAACATTCTTTCACCTAAGGCTCAGAGAAGATTGCAGGAGATAGGAGGAAAGATTGTAAAGTCAGGGAAATTTGTGAGATAGTGATATCCATAAAGTCTCAGCAACTGCCCCAATGTAAGCTGAATAATGCCTATGCCAAAGTGGATGGGTAGAAGCCCATAAGGCCTCTGTGTACACGAATAACTATAGACAACTACCGGAAGCTGAGAGTAAGAAAAGTGTCTTTCTCAGGGAAGAACACAACCATTGCTCATCCACAGCTAAACAGTCAGCCCAGAAAACTTACATACAGAGAGCACTGTATGGACTTCACAGGTTATATTTAAAATACATATCTAAATATGTAAAGAGACATGCAATAACAACTGGTGAGATAAGAGGCCATGACTTTGAAGGAGACTTAGAGGAATATATGGGAGAATTTGGAAGGAGTGAAAGGAAGGATGAGATGTTGTAATTATGTTATAATCTCATTTTTTTAAAATGGAACACAGTTCAACTTGGCATTGGGGAACATAGAAAGTGACAGGATATTTAACATATCACCACTATTGACACTGGTGGCATTAGAAGTACAGAATTAGAGGAATCAGAAAAAGAAAAGATAAATTCACCTGCTTCTTGGCTCTTACCACATCATATCCCATAAGCCTTTGTGTATACCTGTAAGAATGCCATGAGCACATCAGAACTGTGAGCCAACATAAACATCTTGTTGGTATAACTTACCCATTCAGAGGTAATATGTTACTACCAACAGATCCAGACTAAGCCAGTCATGTGGAAATAAATTGAATTATGCAAGAAATGATAACTTTTCATATTTTTAAAAAGCACTAAAATATAATTTTCATTCATAACTCTGGTCCGCTCTTTAAAAAGTTAAGAAGCTTATCATATTCCTTGTATGCATGTATATCATTTGCTTTCAGGTACAGTGTAGGTTTTAAAGCTTTGCATTAAAGTTTCTTCAAATTCTATCATATCTTTGTGTTTTATTTAGTTAGTATAGATTTCCTGATACTAAATTTTTAATCTCTAGATTCTGTCCTTGGAATAATTACCTAGAGTGTGAGCATTGGAATATTTAGACAATGCATTCCACTTTATTATTAAGACTTTATTTGGTGCTTGTACTTTTGTGTATTTTGAAGTTTTATCCAAAGCTTCCCTTGAAGTGGTATCAGCCATTCCATATTGTGAAATAAATACCAGGGATGTCAACCTTAAGCAAGAAAGATTCATTTTGAATTTTAGTTTTAGAGATTTCAGCTGGTTCTGTTTCTTGGTCATGTTGTGAGGAAAAACATGAAGGGATGGGGAGATGAAGAGGAAGACTCTGTGGAAAAATAGACAGACCATTTAAAGCACCTGACTTACTTCCTCCAACCAGGTCTTATCTCTGAATAGTTCATGGAGGGATAGATGAGTTCGTTGAATCAAATGCTGAAATTAAAACTCCCATGGCCTGATTACCTCATACATGTGTCATGTGTGTCCTGTATCTTTAAACACTATGATAGACAAACAATCCTAAAATACCTCAAAAAGTCTTCAGGTGATATTTAAAATCCAAATGACAATGGAAGTCAATTTTATCTAAGAAAATGTTTGTGTTTCTCTCTTTCCAGAATTTATTTCTTTATTCACTTTACCTTTAAATTGTAGGTCCTCCCTCCTCTCCTCTCATTCCTGCCTTACAAATCTCTCTCCCCATTACCGCTCCCCTCATCCTCAAAGAAAGGGAAGGCCCCATTCGGTATCAGCCCATCCTGGGACATCTAGCCCCAGCAGGATTAAGCATAGTCTCTCCCACCAAAGCTAAATCAGGCAGTACAGGGATTATTCAATGGTAGGCAATAGACTCAGAGGCAGCTCCTATTCCATTTGTTATGTGACCCACATGAAGACTAAACTCTACATCTGCTACAAATGTGTAGGTTGTTCAGTTTCTGTGAATTCTCATGGACCCAGGATAGTTGACTCTGTAGGTCCTCTTGTGGTGTCCTTGACCCTCTCTTTGAGCTCACTCAATTCTATCCCCTATCTTTTCACAAGATTCCCCTAGCTCTGCCTGATGTTTGGCTATAGGTTTCTGCATCTGTTTCCACATGCTGCTGGATGAAGCTTCTCAGGAGGCAGTTATTCTAGGTTCCTGTCTGCAATCACAGCAGAGTATGATTAATAGTGTCAGGGATTGGCTCTCTCCAGTACCATGGGTCTCAAGTTGGCCCAGCCATTGGTGGACCATTCATTCTCTCCGTGTTTGTTCCATCCATATCCTTAAGCATCTTGTAGGAGGGACAAATTTTGTCATAGCACAAGTTGGTGTGGATGTGGAGCAAGTGGAACACTCCTTCATTGCCAGTGGAAGTATAAACTCATACAACCATTTTGGAAATCAATTTAGCGATTTCACAGAAAATTGGGAGTAGTTCTATCTCAAGATGAAACTATAGCACTCATGAGCATATACTCAAAAAATACCCTACTATCTCATAGAGACACTTGCTCAACTACGTTCATAGTAACTTTATTTGTAATAGCCAGAAACTAGAAATGACCTCGATGTCTCTCAACTGAAGAGTAGAGAAAGAAAATGTGGAACATCTACACAATGGAATACTATTCAGCTATTAAAAACAAATCCATTATGAAATTTGTAGGCAAATGGATGGAACTTGAGAATATCAGCATGAGTGAGGTAATGAGACCCAGAAAGACATGTATGGTAAACACTCACTTATAAGTGGACATTAGCTCTAAAGTGCAAGATAATCATGCTACAATACACAGACCCAAAGAAACTGGGTAATATGGAAGGCCCAAGGGAGGATATGCAGATCTCACTCAGAAGAGGAAACAGAACAACCATCAGGGGTAGACGGAGAGAGGGAACTCAGTGGGAGAGGAAATGAAGAGCTGTATGGGAATGATGATCAGGTGTGGGGAGACAGGGGGCAGGAGAAGGCTGGGAATAAGACTGGAAATTGGTGGGGGACATCACAAGAAGTAGCTGGAGACCTGGGATAGGAGAGGCTACAGGGAGCTGGCCGAGTGGAAAATAGAGATTGAAGTGGTCACCTTCTTAGCCAGGCAAGCCTTCCAGAAGAAGGACATCAATCTAATCTAGACCTTTCTACCCAGAATCTGTCTTACCTATAAGATATGCAAGATATTTGTGTACATTTGTGAACATTTTTATCTGTGTGGTAATATGGAAGGAAGTGGGAGGATAAAGTAAAAAGAAATAATTTGGCAACAATTCACTATTTTTAGTAGCTGATTGAACCTAATTGTATACATAGAAGCCAGACTGAGCGATTGGGCAGTCCAGAATTTTAGGTCCCTCCTCTTCTGAATGCCAATGGACATCTCGCTTTGATGCTGTAGGAACAGTGAATCTTAATCTTTTTTTCTCACATGTGTCCTGCTTGTTCAGTTATTTGTAGCATGTTTTTAGTGGAAAATGAGGCAGACATGGATAGAGCCCACAGACACTCACAGAACAGCTAGTGCCCAGCTGGTCCCTCGGCAATTTGTACCGCCAATCCCATCCTTCGGGCTTTTCTGGAACAATACATTCACAACCACTTTTAATGTTTTAACTCTAAAACCCTAGGTTCCATGAATTCCAAGACTCAAGTTCTTGTTGTGTGATACTGTACAAGACATACTCTGATGTTTGATGAGGGATGAATGAATGAGAGCCCAAAATTATCTTGGTTTAAAAAATATTTTAACATTGGGGAGAGGGGCAGCTGGGTAGGAATGTCTTCTAAGACACAACTATCACAATCCCTTTGACTCTATGAAATTAAACATCACCTATCATACAAGTTAATAAGTAGACTAAAAATATTCTAGAAGAAATAGAATTTATAATATCAACCAGTAGTGAATTGATCATATACAAATGTGTAGCCAATATATGAAACAGAAAATATTATCAGATTATAAATTTAGTTGTTCTAGAAGATTTTACGTAATTTATACACTATCAATTTATGAAAATAGTTTATTCACAGGTACTTGTTTGTGGTATTGTTGATGTTTTAGTGGGTCGCATCTCAACAGCATACTAAGCCCAGACAGTTCCATATGGAAGAGTTTTTATTGGGAGAGAGAGACAAGAGAAGAGGGGGAGAAGAGAGCAAGGGAGGGCATTCTCCTTATTTATATGGAAAATGACATAACACAAGTAAGGTGGGAGGTGAGCCAAGTGGATTCTGGGAATATGCTGCCGGTCGCGCTGTTGCCCACGTTATGTCATAGGTTTGGGAGGTCCTGATGCCAACAGTTGTTGTTGTTTATGGTGGTGATTTACACTCTCGTTTGTTGCCTGAATGTTACTCTTCTAAAACAACAGCAATGAAAACGAACACACACACCAAGAAATAACAAGGTAGGGTGTTTCTTTCTTCTAATACAACATGAGAGGGTAATTTCTCCATGAGTTTCACAAGCTCCTTTAGAGAAAAAGCAAATGAAGACCCTTCCCTCCCTCCATGAGCAATCAGGAAATGCTTTGCTTACAACAAAGTGACTTCAGGCAAGAGGTGAAGATGTATAAGAGGATGAAGAAACTGTAAGAAAATGGAGCAAAGGGCAGAATCTGGCTTACAGATTCTCCAATTCTTTTCCATGTTGTTTGTGTTGTAGCTAAAGCCAACAGCTAACTGTGTGTCAGCAAGGTCTGATGGGAATGGAAAGGATGAAGAAGTCAATGTAGATAGATCCTGATGATAACTAACACAGAAATAATGGGTAGGTCTTTAGCTAAGTAAACAACAGATTGAAGATAGATGATAGATAATAGACGGACAGATGATACATAGATAGATAGATAGATAGATAGATAGATAGATGATAGATAGATAGATAGATGATAGATAGATAGATGATAGATAGATAGATAATAGATAGATAGATAGATAGATAGATAGATAGATAGATAGATAGATAATAACTATATAAACTGATAAAGAACAGATAAATACAGATGGAAATACAGATATGGATATAAACACAGAAGATATAGAGAAGGAGTAAGAGTAGGCTTATTCCACCTAGGTGCTACATTCCCTTGAATACATTCCAAGACAATAGGAGGTCAGCATCATCATCCTTATTTACAAATGATACCCCAGAGATGATGTGACATATCCCTCAAAGATACTAAAAGCCTTTATGATGTCTGGTTCGGTGGCCTTTGCTTCATTGTTGTTACTCTTTCCCATTATCTCCAGAGATGCTTGGTGGTCTGCTGCTGATCAATTGTGCCAGGTAAACTTTTACAAACCCTTTTTATGTACAGTCCCACCTGCTTTCATTGTTTTCCCCGCAATTGCTGTGCTTCATTCTTTTCTGTCAGATCTTCTGATGGAGTAGTATCTGCCTTTACTTTATTGATAGATCTGTATTTTATCTATCTATTGTCTTTTATATTTCTTGAAGTGGCTTCCTATGTATCTCTTTTTCTCCACTGTTAACCCCCAACACACACACACACACACACACACACACACACACACTACAAAGGAGTCTGAGAAAACGCTTGCATATGATTTATTGTTGGCTGTAACACAAAAGAAGAGAAGAGAGGAAACTGGAGACAGGAAAGAAATAAATGAAGTTTATCTAGTAGGACATCAAGGAGGTAAGGTAGATGGGTGATTGTATTCAATATATCCAATGGTCCATTGAGGAACTTTGTATAAGGCTTTTTAGAATTTTTTACCTGAGTCATGGGCTCTTATTATTTTGCACTAGTACCTTGGTGTGTTTATTTATACAAAGAATGAATAAGTAGATTCTACAAGTTCTGCATAGTAGCCTTCTGCCAAAATTTGGCTATTACATTGTTTGTTCATTTATTTTTTTGGCTACTGTTTCATGAAATATATATGTACACACACACACACGCACGCACACACACACACACACACACACACACACACACACACATCTCTAGTATGGCATTTTCCTGCCACCAGGATCTCCATGCAGCAGCTGCCCAACCCACAGTTCTCTTGGTGCACATCCTGCTTACATTCCAGCCATCTGGCCCCTATGGCTAGCTGTCCCCAAACCCTGTAACCCAGTAAAATCAAATATAATATATATTTGATTTGATTATAATTTATATTTTATATAAATTATATTAAATGGCTTATAATTTATCAGTCAGATTTATATTAGTAAATTCTTAACCCAGAAAATGCCCACACAATGAACTCAAAACTCAATTGATATAAACACTAGCTGCACACCTAGATGGAGCAAAAGCAGCCTACTTATTATTTAATCATCTATCTAAGAAATTCCCAATAATTATGGGGATTTCTAGCCTTATCATTCACCTGCCTTCACCTGCATATAGTCAGTGATCTACAGGCTACTCTATATTTTAAAGCTGGTTACTCATCAATATCAGTAGACATCAGTGGTTAAGCCAGGTGAACGGAAAAACAGCAGGTGGTTTCAATAGCTTCAAGTCTTGTATCTTCATAACACAGAACTTTTAATGTAGAGACCAGCATCAAGCTCTATACACATTCAGGACAAAGCAGTTGACAGAAAGTGAAAAATTAGTTCCTCGTCATTGAAACTGCTTCCAGGCTATAAGTGATATGAACTATACTAACCTTCCCCCAAACCTACTCCATGTCACCCTCCAACATAAGTCCACCTGATTCATGAGACGATCCAGCCGATACTCCTCAATGAGGAAGAACTCAGAGCATTGTACTAACAATTTCTCAGTCAGAGCAATGTCTGTAAAATGGTTCCATCTCTGCTATCAGTGGAAGGCTTCTAAAATGCTCCTTGGCTTCTGTACCTGGTGTTCCATAGCACTCTTATGCTACATCTCTTCATAGGAATGACATTTTGTTATTCTGGTCTGCATGGTCACTTCACTGAAAAATAATGAAGCAATTTTCAGTTATGGGTCATGAATTACAGATGCCTCTAGTGAAGTGTGCATGTGTGCCTATAAACCCACAAACTCCTAATATAATAAGGCCTAACTGGAGGCCTGAGAAGAGCAAAGCCACGTATTCCAGCGCACTGGATCACAGCCAAAACAGAAACATGACTCTGGATGGTGTAGTCCCTACACTGGACCTGAGCTATGTCATTAATACACTCACCTATAATTTTCAGAGGCAGCTGCATAGCCAGGAATATTGTTACACACACCCTCCATTGTATCCCCAACACATGGGATAGTACCAAGGGCATGTTAGGCATAAAATATACATCTTTGAATTAGTGGATGGATAGCATCCTGGTTTGTTTTTCTATTGCTATAATAAACAACGCAGCCAACAGCAACTTAGGCAGAAACACAACAGGGAATAAACCTGGAGGCAGAAATAGAAACAGCGACTATGGAGGCCTGTTTCTCACTGGGTTGTTCACAATTGCTTGCTCATTTTTGCTGTTTTACACAACAGAGGCCCACCTGCTGTGGGTGGCACTTCCCACAGTGCCACACATCAGTCACCAATCATGAAAATGGTCTGCAGACTTGTTTACAGACCAATTTGATGGGTGCGGTTCTCCAACTGTCATTCCCAATTCATAGATGACTCTAGCTTCTGTCAAGTTGACAAAAATGTAACCAACATAGATGAAGGAGTAGATCACAGATCAATTGATGGGTGGATGGATAGATCCAATTAATTAGTTTGTTTTGTTGCATAATCTGGAAGCAGTCAACATCCCAAGAGAAAGGTTTAAATCCCTTATGAACTAGGACCTCACAAAATCAGTTACTAATTTGATTAGTGCATGTTAGGTCAAAAACTAAAATCAGAAACACCAAATAATTTACACATTCCTTATATGTGTAGTATTAGTCTACTGTCATCCAAATCACATGTATGTATGTATGTATGTATGTATTTATTTATTTATTTATTTATTTTAATGTACCAAACAATTTTACATGTAGCAAAAAAGCGGGACACACACATTTATTCTTCTTTATTCTACACACTAATAAATTTTCTACAAGAAACTTTGTTAAGTAATACTATGTTCGATAATAAATTGTAAAACCCCTGCTCCTCTAGATTAAATATATTATAAAATATTTAAAGTGACATTTATTGTATCAATTTTTAAATAAAGCCTGAGAAAGCTGTTAATATAACTTAATCATCCAAAGCCTTGTTCCTTTTCCATTTCTAACATATTTCTCTGGTAATATATTGTGCCAACTACTGCTAAAATATCAGAGTATAACATAATGCCTACATGACTAAAATGAAGTTTTACAGAATAAAAGGGGGTTGTAAATGTGTAATGTTTCCTATGAATTTCTGCTGAGTGCTTGATATATCATGGCATGTTTCCTGCCAGAGAGATCTCAAGTGAGAGGGAAAGGAAAGTCAGGGAAGACTCGCTTTTGAGAAGAGTTGTTTTATTAATAATCATGGAACAGTTACTGGTCTCTGGCAGCTCCACGTGCGTAGAAAATCAGAGAAAGTTCATTGCTGGTCCAATTATTAATCATACAACAGTGATGGGATACAACTGGGTCTGCTTACCTAACTTAATATTGCACACTCTCGATATATGTTAAATTATTCTATTAGCACCTAAATCATACCAATCATACCGAACATATCAACAAAGGCTGACACAGGTTGGTCTGTGCACGTAATCCACCAGCATCCACACTCTGTGATGAGGTTGACTTTCCTTTACTGAAATCTTATACCTATAAAAAAGAAAGATATGAGAAATTATACCTAAGTGTTCTTTTTAAAAAAGACAATAATGCAGCAATTACAAATATGAAAAGCTCCTAAGCCCCTCTGCCAGGGATGGGAGTCTCAATGGCGGACTGTCTAAAGCAGGTTGACTTGGGGCATGTTGTACGGAATTGTCTTGACCAAGCTAACTGAGGTGAGAAGACCCACACATTGTGGGTGGAAACATTTTCTAGGGAATTGTGGACTGTATAAAAATAGAAAAGGTGTGCTGGGCTCTACTGGCGTGTGCACATCAATCCACTGCCCTGTGCTCTTGATTATGGATGTAACATGCTGCCTGCTGCTAGCTTGAATCCCTCCTTGAATCCCTCATGATGATGGGCAGAGCATAACCTGCAATTGTGAGCCAAATAAGCCCTTTCTGCTGGAAGTTGCTTTTGTCGTTTTTTTTTTTTTGTTTTGTTTTGTTTTGTTTTGTTTTGTTTTATCCCAACAACAGGAAATGAAACCAAGGTGCCTATATAATTTCCTATCTCATATTTTATTTAATTTTAAAATGGAATGCTCCCGTTCAAATGAATATAATAGATGACCTTACCAGGTAGGATAAAGCCTCTTCTTGCTAGCTCCTCGCCTTTGAATCTTCATATTATACCTTCCCAACTGATTGTAAATCATCTTTACAACCTTACAGGGTGACCTCAGTTGTCTGTGAGTTTGTTGTGAATATTATTGAGAAGATAATAATGCATGATTAAGCAATAACCCAATGCAGTAGCATCCTCTTTCTGAAATGGGAAATCAGGTATGAAACTTGGTTTGTGGTAATTCAAAGTAGAAAAATAAAAAGTGTAAATATAAGTTGGCATTCTATGTGGCATCTGTTGGGCCTAGGGTGCTTCTCTGCCCTGGAAGGTAGGGGCAGGAGGATCAAATTTTTTAATGAGTTGGATTCAGTTGGGTCACATAAGGCACTGTCACAAATAAACAAATTTTAAGTTACTTTTGTTCAGTATTTGTTCAGAAGATATCACCGTTTTCAATATCTGCCAGAACAAAACAAACCAAGCAGGAATATGGGAAACTAGGAGAAACGAGACATTCTATGGTCTGGCAGATACATTAAATTCAATTATGGTTTTTATTTCCTGATTGCTAGTAACTTCACTCTAAAGAGTCCCACAGTTATGTCATTAGCTCAAATAATCTAAGATTTTTAAATCATATGCTCGTCAGTCTCTTTGCAGAATTTTAATCCATACATAAAATGTGTTTTCACTCCTCTGGCGTGCCTCTCCCATCCCTGATGATCCTTCAACTACCCTCCCCCACCTCCATCAGCCCCACCTCAGATTTAATAAACATATGTTTTTAATTTGGTTAATTAAGTAATATTTATATTTGAGAAAGATCGCGTGATTTCCAAAACTAGCTATTTGGGAAAGTTCTAAGAAGAATGTTAGTGTGAAGTTAATAAATCATAATAAATAATAAATCATACCTCCTCATCACCTGCATTCAACCTATACAAGCTCTAAGGAATCCTCCTGCTAATACCACAGGACACTCCCTGTAAAATGTGTAGAATCGACTCCAAAGGACAAGGTGAATTCCTGGGTCACCTCTGTTTAAAACATTATACACTCGGAATCTTTGCATTTTCATGTGAAAACCATCCTAAGATTTACCTAGCTTTTCTCTCTCGGGACTTCCTGCAAAGAAGTCACATGCTGCAGTTACTCCTCAAATTAGAGACTTAAGTTCCCCTGCCTGGTCAATTAGAAGACCCTTGACCTTACAAGAGAATACAAGCTCAGACTCGGCGAAAGTCCGCCGTCAACAGCGTGTTGGGCTTTAAAGAAATCTCAGTCGATTTTACAGCTGGATTTTTTTTTCTCCTTTGGTGTATTTCAGGGCCACTGCTGGTTTTCATTCATCTCCCTTCTGTGGGTTGCAGGTGACATTTTGGGGCTAGAAACATAATGTGTCAGAAGATAGCTGCAGCTTCCCACTGTGTTAGTTATTGTTTCCTTTGTCAGGAGGTGAGCGAGCACAAACATTTTCCAATTGCTCAGATTTTCCGACAGGTTTAGATCTACTGAGCCATCACCGATGCCCACGCCTATGCCATTTAGAAGCACTGATAGAGATTTCAGAGAGAAGGCCCGAACAAACGCAGCTACTGTCAGTTAACTCTCTCTCATTCTCTCTCTCTCTCTCTCTCTCTCTCTCTCATTCTCTCTCTCTCTCTCTCTCTCTCTCTCTCTCTCTCTCTCTCTCTCTCTCTCTCTCTCTCTCTCTCTCTCTCTCTCTCTCTTCCCCCCAAGAGGCACAGATTCCATGTCCTCTCCTTGGTTTACCCCTGCTCAATACAAAGGAAATGGGTGGAATGCTTCTCATCTGGGTTCAAAACACCGGCTTACCTTTCTTTTCTCCTTCAGGGAAAACATTATCATGATCAACAGAATGTGTCTCTCGGGACTCAGGCGTGCAGTCCTTTCTCGGATAAAATTCCCCTTAAGAATCAGAATTAAGTCCTTAGTGAAAACTTAAATTACATTTTAAGATTCATTATAATATCATAAGTTCCAGCAAGGCTTTGCCAACGGCACTGAATGATTCATGATAAACTTGAAAACCTCCGTCGCCTCTTCCCAGGGTGTCTTCAATTATTTCTTTGACGAACTCTACTCTTAATTCCTTGTTAAACTGGAGCAATAAGGAGTTTAGGGCCTTTATATTCTTGCTCAAACTTTTTTTTCTTTTTAACTTTGGATATCTGCAAGTAAAATCCCATTGATTGGATCTTTCTAAATGTACCTCTTATAAAATTATGGTTAAATATTATCTTACTCTTACAGAATTTGTAGGACTTATAAATGTAAATTCTCGATAATATCATTTTAGCTATGAGAATCATATCATTAAAAATTGCTCAAATTCATTTTACATCAATCTGAGCAGTTAGTTAAGTTAGAAAATAAGTCTTGATGAAATTTCATCCTGCTTTCAATTTGATTTCCTGGCCACTTAGGATATGGGTTCACGTCACCAGCAATAGAGAGAATTGAACGGATGAAATCAGAGACACCGGGAAGTTGGAAGTCTGCTTTTGTCCCTCATCTGGAGAAACTGAGTCCTGGAACAGACCTGAAGTCTAGCATTTCAAAAATAGCAGTGTGTATTATATTTCTATGAAGGCAGTGGAATCAAATGTGAGTTTAAATATTAGACATACTTGATAGTTAGATATACTTAATGGATACATCTGTTCAGTGAACAGATCTGCTGCATATTCACTGCCTGAGTGTGGCAGCATTCTTGAAATCCTTAACTATGAAAGGCAGAAAGCTTTCTTCCAAGATGTCTCAGAAAACAAAGGGTACATAAAGATAGATGATGGACAGATAGGTAGGTAGATAGATGGATCAATAGAGGTGAAGTGAAAATTTCTGGTGTCTTTGGATACTCAGTTGTATCATGTGACATGTTTCTGGAAACTATCTAATAAGAGGATATTTTTGCTGAAGCAGACACATGGGAGGATTTTTTTGCTAAGAACAGACATGTTTTCTGTAATATTTTGCTAGAGCAGATGCTTGAGAGAACACGTGATGTTTGGAAAGGATATAAATATAACCCAACAAACAGTAGACAATTCTGGATGGTCTTGATACACCTTGGCACACTTTGCTGGTCAGCATTGGGCTTTGCTGATGCTGGTCTTCACTGATGATGCTGGGTAGTATTGGTATGCCTTACCACTTATTGTTGGTCACTATTTGTCATGATTTCATAGAAATGGACCAAAAACTTTTGGTGGTGTTCTGGCAACTTCTTACTTCTATGGATTCTGGCTGATTGGCAGAGCCTAGCAGTTTCTTCTGGATTGAGCTGCCATTGTTGATCCGTGAATGGTGTTTGTGAGTGGATCGAGATGCCACTGCTGATTCATGTGAATTAAACTGCTGATATCCTGACAACACAGGTTGGACTTTCTACAAAGAAATATTTCAAAACAAGTCCACATCCTCCTTTGCTCTCTTAATCTTTCCTTTCCAATACCCCTGGTGGATGGTGGGCTAGAAGGGAAGTTAAAACATTTAAGAACACTTAGTAAAAGTAGGTTTTGAAAAATCTAAGCCTACATAGATAAGAGAGAATGAAAGAGAGAGAAAGATGATAACAAACAAATAGCTAATATATAATAGATAACAGACAAACAGATTGCTAAACAGATGATAGAGAGATGACAATGAGGTGAACTCTACAATGATATTCCATAATGGAAAACACTGTAATTAGTATTAATCTAGTATAACTAACCTGAAAAAATCCACTTTTCCCCCTGCCTCAGTCCAACGCATGCTGTAATAACAAATTATCAGAAACTGGGTAATATGAAATTAATTTTTCAGGTCTGAAGGCTAGTCAGTCCGATACCAAGACACTGGTTTCTGGTAAGGAAGACTTTGCTACATCATCCCATGAAATAAAATGATATAAGAGAGGGCAATAGAGAGAGAAGACTGAACTCATACTTTATAATGAGTTATGTCATCTTCCATGACACTAAGCACAGTGAGGACATCTATTCGTTTGAAAGGAAGGGTTCCTTTTTATTTGGCCCCATTCTATAAGACCACTGGTTGCCAAGTCATTTCCCAAAACTTGCTTCTCATAGACACATCCATGCAAAAGTACTTCAGTGTTTCTCTCTACCTTTGTATAGCATATGCAGCTTACAACTGTATTTTCATGGTCTAGGCTATAATTTGATTGTGTTTGTTTATTTTTTAAAGAAAGGCACATGGTCAACCAGTTATATTCCCTTACTTGGGTAGGTATGTAATTTTAGAGACTAAATGAACTTTGAGAGTTGGTTTTGAGACCCTACCACGGTAGTGAAGCTACTCAAATATCTTTCTCTATTGGAAAGATGTAAGGTGTGTGTGTGTGTGTGTGTGTGTGTGTGTGTATTTAGAGAAAAAAGAGGGAATATCACCGAAGAAAGTATATGTGGTGCTAGTTGGAAAGAAGGAAATGGAACAAAATGAGGTAATAGGAAGATAATTATGATCAAGATGCATTATGTACATGTATAAAACATCATGATAAAATTTATTGTTATGTATAATGGATATATGGTACTGAAAACATTTATAACCATCTTATTCTGACCTAGTATTTCAGGCAGCTACTCGTCTTTCTCATTGTCATCTCAGCTCCAGCCTTTTATTGGCTGCAGACAAAGGGTCACCTTGGTCCTAAAGGTTTGGTCTGTTGTTCCAACAAGATGTAGCCTGTCACACAGAGTTAGGAAAGACAAAAGAGCTACCAGCTCTCACCCACACGCTGTGTTCTCTTGCACACGATTGTACAGTGTTCTGTGATTACTTGGGTCCTCAGTTCACTCAGTATTTCAGATAGCTGTGCATCAAGGCAGAGTTATGTTCTTACCTTTACCGTTCTCCTTTAAAAGTAGAAAGAACTAGAGAACAATATTAATTGAATACCTTAAAATAAAACAGGAAAAAATATTAGCAGGAATGAAGAGTTTGGAGCCTCTAGAGCAACATTAAAAACCATGACTGCATTATTCCGGTAAAGGACACTAGTTTTTCCATCTTAAGTCATCAGATTTATGGATTTGTAGTGAAAGGGGACTGGAGCACAGAGGTACAAAGTGTGCTACAGTCGCAAAGGTTATCACACTTTCTTTGTCTCCTGGCATACCCAACTGCATGAAGAAACACATAAGTAAATAAAATGGATCATTCGGCTAACAATAAAAATCGCATAAAAATATTTGCATCCTTTGGGTGTGGTGGTACATGCCTCTCATCCCTGAAATGGGGGAAGGAAGGGCACTGCAGGTGTCTTTTAACATATTTCAGAAAGGGGACATTTGATGAGTTACAACGTTGCATTCATTAAAGAGATTTAACAAGATGCTGACTCTAAATCTCTGTGCTCTTGTGGTCACAAACTGTCACTTTTAGGAATGACACCCATTTATATGCTGCCACTGGTGATAATTAAACAGAAATATTAGTACACATATGAGAGGAAAAATATAATTTCTTACAGAACTCTTTTTCTTATGACCTGTATATCAAAATGGCCCTTTATTTTACAGATTAGCAATGTTTACAGTTTCTGAGATGTCCTTGCTCTCCAAATATTATTACAGTCACAAAACTGTGAGCTCCAAGCCAAAGCTGTTCACTGTTTTTCTCAGTACCATATAGTTGTTTTCAAGATTGGGGACTAACCGAAGCAGACTCCTCCCCACAGAAAGAAGTTGAAACTAAATCCAAACATGTTTCAAAATAGAGACAAACCTCCATTCAAACTTGATGGTTTCAATATGCAAACTCACCAAAAAAAGTAAAAAAAAAAAAAAAAAAATCACATGGTAATAAAACAAGATGAATGCTTCAGAACAAGCCCTGAAAAAATAGTGACGAAAAATCAAAATGGAAAATGGAAAAGAAAAAAGAAGGAAGAATGTATAGGAGAGATCACAGCTTGCCGTCTGGGTACACAAGCAAGTGTTTAGAATGCACTCTCTATTTTCATTGCATGTAAAATTGACAGACCTATTTGCAGTCAGGGATCTCCTCCATAGAGAGACTTCTGGGCACAATTACTCAAGAGAGTCCTGAGGTTTGTTCTCTCCTGACAGACTGCCCAGACTCCCTCCACCCCCCACTGTGAGCAGAGATGGCATTAACCCTTTCAGCTCCTCAGGGTATCATTTAGGAAGCCACAGAGGTGTTTCCTCTCTGTCCACAGTTCAGCTCCTGGGAGAACCTGGATCAATGTGTTTTATGCCCATGAAATGTGAAAAACAAAGGATGTGTTTTGTTGTAAGAAAGTGAAGTCTACATTTCTCATTATCCCTCTATAGACAGAGATGATCCTCTCTCTGAACCCAGTGGGGCAATCCAATTACAAAGTCATTAGATGCCATTGTAAGGTGATGGCAGGGTGGATTCCTGTTTTCATAACAAGCCTGTTCTGTGTTCATCCAAAACATATATTCTAGCCTCTTGCAGTCAGTTTACAAGGTTTCTAATTAAGCTCCAGAGAGAATTACAGAGTTCAGTGAGCTGAGTCGCTCTGCTATAGCTGACAGGAGAGACACTCTATTTTATCAGAGAGGTAACCACTTTCCTTTCATTTTCTCTACCACACGCATTATCTCTTCTTCCTGTCACAACATTTTTTTATAGGTTTTTATTTCAAAGTATTACCTTAAGATTGCTATCAACACCAGCCAAGGGGACATCTCCATGCAGAATATAGTGGGTGATTTTGCCTTCTTAAAAATAAAGCCTGCTGTAGACAGTACAACACCATATAACATTTCTAAAATAATTCCCCTAGGTGAGAGCAAAAAGACTCTTTTACAACCGAGGTTTAATTTAATTTTAAGGAAAAGAAAATATTTGTGAGCAACCAAATGCACAACTTGCCCAACTTGATTTCTAAGTCAAAATTTTAGCTTTTAAGTTTTTCTTAGACACTTCTTTGGTTTCTATTGCCTGACATATCATCTTCAGGCAGACCAGAACATACCCACACTGGATCACAGTTCATAACTTAGCGAGAAAGCATCGTGAAGAACATAAAGGTCCTTCGTTTCCTATGCAAGGGGGGGAAACACTTTATTATTCAGCTAGAGTAAATGCTCATAACCATGGAATTAAATATTTCTGAAGGGTTCATTCCTGGGCTCTCTGGGTTGAATTAGGCTCCTCTCAGAACTGTACTTCATGTCACCCACATGTCTAAGGAACTGGTGCCTTCTGCTCTGCTGTGCATTTTTTCCAGACATGCCGGATGTCTATGCAATAAGCTCTCTGAAACTTCAAAGAGGCCCTGAGCATTCTGTGCTTTCTCTTCCCTCCATTCCGTGTAAACACCATTAGCAACCAGACCACTGCTCTGCCAGAAGTCCTGATGGCTTGATGTTAGTCTGCTAATTGTTCACGCTTGCTCTCGGCCTTTATTATTCTTGGTGGAACCAGTTACCAGCACATGGGTTCCCTACAGGACTAGAGGTCCTGATGGCATCCCAGGAAACACAGACACCACACCCTATCACTTATTGCTCAGTGCTACAGGTTCCATCCTTGTCAAAGAATTTAAAACCATATCCAGATTCTGCCACATATCTGGTGTTAGGATGAAGGAGGTGAGGTGTGGTGGGTGGATAAGAAGATGAAGGTACCTGCTTCACAGGCAGATTTCTTCATAGTTGCTTAGCATGTACAGTCCCTGGGTTTAATCCACAGCACACGCTTCACCCTCAGGAAAACCAGGAAGCAGAATAGCTGTATCTCTGCATTCCCACTGAACTTAATATATGTTGCAGAACTACAGGAGTTAAACACATAAATAAACAATTTTAAATGATTTTAGATAATAATAAGCCATGGAGGAAAGAAATCCCAGGATAAGATGTGAAATTATGGCTTGAGGGGTTGGGGACCACAGATGGGATGCTCATGAGAGCCCTTACTAGGCAGATGGCATGTGAGCTGAAACCTGAAGGGGTGGAAAAAAAGAATATGAACAGTCTAAATAACAGACAAAAAGGGTTTCAACATAGAGGAGGCAAGAACAAAGCCCCCGGGGTGCGAAAGTTTCTGTGGGAAGCCTCATAGGATGGAGGTGCAAGCCGTCACAGGCTGGTGAAAATTGCCAAGTACACACAGTTCTTTGCCTATGAATGTTCCCAAGAGTCGTCCCCTATTTCTTTGAAGCAGATTGATGCTTTTTTTTTCCCAATAATTCTCCACTTAATGGAACTTCGTGGGTGCAAATTTATTTATTTATTTATTTATTTATTTATTTATTTATTTATTTATTTTTGGAAAATTTATTTGAAAGTCTGTTTAACTTCCCTTCTAGCAAACTCTGTGGGGATAAAAGTACAGCTCTTATAAGACTTCTGTGAGGATTACTGCACGTGGTGGTTATTCGTTTTTTGTTGTTGTTTGTTTGTTTAATTTGACTAGATTTGTAAACACCTAGGAGATGCATATCTGGGTGGAGCAATAAGGGCACTTTGAAATAAGATTAACTGATGGGGGATACTCTAAAGTTGAGAGGTAGAATCTCAGAATAAACAAGAAAAAAGGGAGGAGTTTTCTGAATTCCAGCACTTATGCCTCTGCCTCCTGAATGGATGCTGTGTGACCAGTCATGTCATGAGCTCACAGCCATGCCTGCCCACATGTCAGACTGTATCCTGATGCTCTGAGGCAAGGTAAACCCCTTCCTCCTTAAATGGTTTTTGCCAGGTGCTCTGTCACAGCAATGAGACAAAGACTGCACCACCATGGAGGGCACACCCCAGTTGCTATTTACTCAAGATCCCTGTCTTAAATAAACCAGATTCAGTTTGTAGCACCAATGTTTTTATATGCAGCTATGTGTGGGTGAATTCCTATATACTATACTACCCCCCACTCCGCCTTTCCTGGCAGCTGGTGAGTAGATAGTCTCTGCCATATGGGGTTCTAATTGTCTTTATGATTCCCTCTGCCCTATCTTGGAAAGATTCTGATCCTGGAAGTAGAACATCAGTCTTGTACCCCGAACGTCACTATGAGACATGAAGTCATATTATTTTAAGGCCATCCTGGAGCCACTATCAGAATCTTTACACTCTCTCCTCCCTCACTGAGTTGAACTAAAGATGAGTCTCATACAATCCCTTGATAAGATTTTTGTATGGTAGCATAGCTATGTGTATCACAACACAACTATAACAGAGTAGATATAGGATACTTAGCAGTTTAGTTTCTTTATAACTACCCGTATGATTGACACATTTTGTAAGCATTGCCCTTGTTTAGAGATGGGGGATGCATGAAGATGGAAAACACTGGCAGGATACCTCAAAACCCAAGGAATTTAAAGGGTTGAGTAATATGAAATTATTCCTTCTTTGCATAACAAATCTGGTATGATTTATATCCTTAATTGTTATCTAAAACTGTCATTCCCCAAACATCTGGAGCTGTAAAGATATACAACTAAAATTTATTCTTGTGCAGCTACTGTGCCTCACCAGCACAGAGTAATGTGATGCTGACTCTTCCCATTTGACCTTCCTCCATTATCAGAGGCATTTTTAATCACACCCATAATCTCAATGGATAAGAAAGACTTTTGCTACTAACTAAGTATTTGGAACTTGTCTTAGGATAGAAATGGGACAATCAGGTAACCAGTCTTGCAGAGATTAGAAAGTTGTTCATAGCCTGAGTATGGGCAGGGCAAATGTGATATCTGGTATACCAGCATGTATGGATGAAGAATTCTTACCTATGAACAAATGCATACTGAGCAAAGGCCAAGGTGACTGCATGCTACCTCCTCCCAGGGGAACCTTCAATAAGTAGCTAAATCACACTCTTACCAATCAACAACTCCTATTTGTCAGTGACAGTTTCCCCAAACTCACAGTATTGAAGTGATAATTAGTAGATATTTCTCACAAAGAAATATCATAGATATTTCTATGCCTGTAACTACATGGCCTGTGTGCAATGCTGTCTTTAACCCTCATATATCTTAGTAAATTTATCATGGATAGGAGGATTTCAAATCCACTGGAAACACTCCACATTTCACTGAGCTGGATCCCCACATTTGCAAACCTCTGGTCTGCTGCCCCCGTGGACTTACTGATGTGTGGATTTAGAAGCTTTGTCCCTCTGATGATCATTTCTTCAGGCTTCTTATTCATGTCTACAGCAATTTATGCATAGTTCCTTCAGGAACTTCCAGAATTTTTCAGGATAAGATCTGTCAGCTGTACTCAATATGATTAGAAACAAGAAGATGTGCTTCGGCTATGGGTGCACCTACTGTCTGTGAACTCAAGGACTGTGCTTACAAACATCAGAATTCGAATACATTCTACTTCATATAATTCCATTAAAATCTATCTTCTGGGACTGGAATTCTAACTGCTTCAGCATGTATTTCTCCCAGGAAAGACCTTCCACACTGGCCAGCCAACTACAAAACCTTGTTCTCAGCACTTCTTGCAATTTTAGATGTCTGATGTTTAAGGAAGCTTGCCACCGAAGAGTTTCTAGCTTCTGATTTCTCAAAGCTTGTTTCTCCACTGCTACCCCAATTCAGATCAGTAGAACCTAGCTCACATCCACAGAATAACTCTGGCATCTCCACAACAGGCAGCAGGCATGCTGCTGTAAGGCTTTCAACCTTACTCAGGATAAACAGTAGTATACTAGAAGAGGACACCCCTACCCCGTGCAAACTGTGTATATAACTCAACTTTATATCCACAAAATATACAAAGTTGTAAGGGAGAGAGGGTTGAAGGCAAAAGGAGAAAAGGTAAGAGAGAACTTGGAGGAGAGATTAGTATATAAGGGGAGAAATGAATGGAGGTAAACAGGTGAAAGAGTCCTGGAAGGGAAGAAATAGGGAGGGGAGAATAAAGGATAGGAAGAAAAGAGAAGGGGGAAAGCTTAGAGGAGGAGAGAGGCAGGAGTGGAAGATAGAGGAGAAACATACACACACACACACACACACACACACACACACACACACACACAGAGAGAGAGAGAGAGAGAGAGAGAGAGAGAGAGAGAGAGAGAGAGAGAGAGAGAGAGAGAGACTCTTCTCATTTTCCTGGGAGTTGTGTTAGAACAGCCCATTCTAGTCACTGAGCTTGGCTTCAACTTTGTTACCATGGTTACCTTCGTTGCACCAATCACTGGGAATTCCTGGAGCAGTTCACTGTGGATACTCCTTTTGCTTAATTTAGGTTTTGTTTTGGGAAATTTTCTCACAGTTTTTTGTTTTTTCTCTAACTTCAGCTTATAATGCTCTTCATGGTCTTAAACCACGGTGAGGCCGGCAGGGGATACTCTACTACTGCCTCTCAATTGCTTCCTCCATGGTTCACTGCAGGTGAAGTGAAGAGGTTTACTCTCTTGACCCGGGATTAAGTCTAGGTGCTGTTTCTACATCCTGAGACCAGAGCTTTCTCAGGGCTTCTGTGCACTCTCATGGTAGCCAAGTACCCTTTATTTCTGAAGGAACATAAAAAGGACTTGGTAGAGAGAATGTTCTCTTGTTCTGAATTGTATTATTTCAGAATTCTGGCCTATAGTGTCTTTCCTTCTCTCTTCCCAGGTGGAAGCCTTTTGTCTCTGCTTCTTCAGTTAGGCTTCACCCCATATTCCTATCTGCATAGGAATGTGGCTGCTCTGTGATGATCCACTACTATTGTTTAACACAGAGCTCCTTGGAGAAATAGCCTCTGCTCCCATCCCTTCTTCCATCCTTTGCCTAAATGGACCAACGGAAACATTTCACCTTTCCTCAGTGTTTTGCTTCTACCCTCTCTCCAACGCAGAAACCATTGGCTCCGATGCTAAAATGTTGACCTATAATTTGCTTTGAGTTTCTGATTTTACTTCATTACCAAGAAACATGAAGATGTTCCATTTGAAGAGGTTAGTTTAGGTCTCTTCCTTCCCAACATATAATTCTTCTGAGCATGTGTATGTCACATTCTTGTGTGTGTGTATACCTATCAGTGTATGTATCTATGTATGTGTACATGCTACTTATTATGTGTGCACAGGTCCAATTATGCATGGACATGTTCCTGTGTGTAGATATATACATGTTAAGGTGTGTATGTGTGTATGAATGTGCAACTGTGTGTGGAGGCTATAGATAGATTTCAGGTATCTTCCACTGTTGCTTGCCAAGTTATTTTGGATAGATGGTCTCTCAGTGGATCCAGAAAACACTGTTTTGGGGAGTCCTGCTAGCCAACAACTGGTCCGAGGGCTCAGCCTATAACCGTGGGGACTCTTTCAGTGCTTCAGAGTTAGGTGCATGAAGGGTCTAATCTTTTACTTGGGTGTTGAGGATCCAAACTCAAGTCTTTACGCTTACCAAGCAAGCACCTTACCCCACTGAGCTGTCTCTTCAGCCCCATAAGAGTACTTTTAGATCAAAGAATAAATCAAAACAAAACCTGAGAAAGTATAGATTTTACTTATATCTGAACTCCGGAGGATTCTCCTCTGTTGGATTAACTCGTAGTTGGCCTTTAGAGTTGTGTTAAAAGTTGCCTGCTTTTCAGTATCTGCTATTATTAGCAGTCACCTTGTTCTTCCAGAAATCATTCGAAGGTGAAATGGTTTGTTTGTCTCCTTCTTCTTGGGAGGGGTCCTTTGAAAGTCAGTTCATGTGATTAGAAGTTTTATCTCTTGATCTTAAAAAATAAAAGTGATTTTGTAGACTTCTATTGCTTGCAGTCAGGAAAAAAATGACAGCTCCTGGCAGCCCTCTGTGGTCTTAGAAGAGAGAGACAGAGACACAGAAAGAGAGACAGACAGAGAGAGACAGAGAGAGAGACAGAGAGAGACACAGAGAGAGCTCTATCTAACTGGGGCATTTTATATTAGAAAATGGAGACATGAAGAGGTCTAGTATGTTGCCCCTGTATCATAGATCTATTAAAAGCCATGATTGAAATTCAAGTTCAGATTTTCCTGATGTAAAACTCATCTGTCTTAAAATCTGTCTTAAACGTGGACAAGCATCCCTTAAATCTTTTCACCAGAATTCGACACCTTAGATGTTCAGTTCTGGAGCCCTCAGCTCTTTCACCTTGCATCCCGCCAGCACATTGGAAGGAACCTCACATTTTAGTCAACAAATCTCTATGTGTAAGAACTTAAAGGACAAAATCTCTCCCCTAAGTTTAGGTGAATATACCTGCAGAATCCTGCTATTCTCCAAGGCCTTGAACTATTTTGAAAAGCAAATATCAGTAATTTTGCCATTATTAAAAAAAAAAAACTAGACTTTTTTTTTAAAGTTTCCAGTTTCTGTTGCCTTGGAGAAATGCCCAGGCATGTGGAGTGAAACATCATATGATCTTCGGCCCAGGGAGCTAGAGGAGAGAGGATGGCTTCAGGGCTGACAGTTTCTTCAGGAAACTGAGGAAGCAACTTGGATTTGGTGGCACAGTTGAAGTTCATGAAGAACCTGCACTGTTATCAGAGAAAGTGTCAAATTCATCGACAGAAGCAGAGACTGAAATCAGAGCTCGTGCAGTGGTGCCAGGGAGGGCAGAGCAGGGCTTTGGAAAGAGGTGTCAGGTGCTCTGCAGAAAATGATGGATGTAAAACATACCCTGTGTGGCCTGCAGAAGTCATTCTGGTTGTTTCAGAGCCTGAAATCGTCTCATATGCAGCCAGATGACTCTCACACCTTAACCAGACATAGCCTGGATGGCTGATTTTATTTAAATAAACTATGTGCTTGTGTTATCTTGTTTGGCATTCATGACAATCCTAAATAGGAAGTGAACTTGTTGCTAGTTCTTTTTTTACAGACGAAACCCCCAACACTTTAAACAGAATTCTTAAAATGTAATCACACAACAGCAATGTCGTTTGTATCAGATGCCCAAATCCACTTCCTGTGTGCACAGAGCTTCATGTCTTCTCTGAATATTGTACACACAGACACACAGACGCACCCACACATATGCACACACATAGAGACAGCAACAGAGAGAGGCAGAGAGACAGAGACAGAGAAACAGAGACAGAGAGACAGAGAGACAGATATAGAGACAGAGAGACAGAGATAGAGACAGAGACAGAGAGACAGAGACAGAGACAGAGAGACAGAGAGACAGAGAGACAGAGAGACATAGAGACAGAGATAGAGACAGAGATAGAGACAGAGATAGAGACAGAGACAGAGACAGAGACAGAGACAGAGAGTTCACAAACCACTGAGGAATCACTGTTTTCCAAGCTGCAGAATGATAAAATGGAAAAGATTTTAAAAGGCTGAACCTTCTGCAAAGTATAAGCAGCAAATCTTCATGTTGTGCTGAGGAAAGCCCAATGTTTCATATCTCATAGAGACATAAATCAAAACCTTCCTACCAGCACTAGCAACCATTTTAAGGTTTTATTAAGGTAAAGAATTATCTTTAGAGTCACACCTTAGAAGACAGATCAGGTTAGAAAGAAGAGGAACGGCTTCCATGTGGAAAGGGGAGGGTGTGGCTGAATATTGGACCATTTTTTCCTTAAGCCCTGCTGTGAAGTATTTCCCTGCATCTCTTTTTCAATGCACTTATGTGTCGAGGAGTCTGTCTTCGCCATGACAGTGTGACATTCTTGAACGCAAGGGTGAGGGCATTCACTTTATTGCCACATCCTAAGTGTTCAACAGACCGTGTGGATATAGTAATCATTCGATGAGAGCTAATGAATGAATAAGGGGAGGATGTTATCATAAAACAAACAAGACAGACACACACACTACACAATTACAGCACTATGCAGTTCCACAGGTATGTGCATAGTTTTATATATAGTACATGTGTATGTAGTCACAAAATATGATTTTATATGTTACATAAATCACACCACACATTTATGTCTTATTTCAGATTGAAATATTGATGTGACATATTTAAAGACATATACATATATATGTATATATGTATATGTGTGTATGTATGTATGTATATATGTATGTATGTATATGTATGTATGTATAAGTCTTTATACACACACACACACACACACACACACACACAGAGTACAGATACATGCTGATAAAGCATATGTATATGTCAGGATGTATATGCCCTTCTAGTGAAGCACACTACTATATCATGTACACCCATACATTTACTCATTTTGATGGTCATTTTCTCACATTACGTTTCTGTTATTGAATAGCATTTAATGAAACTATATTAAAAGAGAAATGATAAAAGACTTTAGTTGTTGCCGCGTGTGGTAGCACACGCCTTTAATCCCAGCACTTGGGAGGCAGAGGCAGGCAGATTTCTGAGTTCGAGGCCAGCCTGGTCTACAGAGTGAGTTCCAGGACAGCTAGGGCTACACAGAGAAACCCTGTCTCGGAAAAAAAAACAAAAAAACAAAAAAAACAAAAACAAAAAAAACAAAAAAACAAACAACAAAAAAAAGACTTTAGTTGTGAACTGTGGAGAGAGATCACAGTGGAAATGTTAATCTGGGGTTTGCCTCACTGGGTACGGTACTCACTGCAATGCATGAGGCAGAAGGAGGGATCCCAGGTGCTAGCAGGCCATATGCTCCGGACAAAATGGTGAGTTCCAGCTGTAGTGCAAAAACTATCACAGAAACATGAAAAGAGAGTCTGGTTGGTAAAGGTGCCTCCTGTAAGCTTGATGACCAAGCTCAGTCCCCAGACCCGATCTGGTTGTATTCTGACTTCCACATGTATGCTCTGGTATGCAAACAACATTCATATAGACACAAACACACACATGAATATATATATAAAACACAAATAATATCTATAATATCTACAGATTATATATATATATATATATATATATATATGCACATATATATTTGTGTGTGTATATAACTGTGTTGGCTCATGTTTGGTATATATGTGCCTGTATACATATATATGTGTTTGTGTGTGTGTGTATATCTATATATGAGTATGTGTATATATGTATTATATATGTATTATGTATATTTGCATTTATGTACAAAACCAGCAAATTTTATGTCTATTCTTGCACAAACAATATTACCAAGAAGAAGTTGGGGAGGAAAGGGTTTATTCAGCTTACACTTTCCACATTGCTGTTTATCACTAAGGAAGTCAGGACTGGAACTCAAGCAGGTCAGGAAGCAGGAGCTGATGCAGAGGCCATGGAGGGATGTTCCTTACTGGCTTGCTTCCCCTGGCTTGCTCAGCCTGCTTTCTTATAGAACCAAGACTACCAGCCCAGAGATGGTCCCACCCACAAGGGGCCCTCCCTCCTTGATCACTAATTGAGAAAACACCCCACAGCTATATCTCATAGAGGCACTTCTCCAACTGAAGCTCCTTTCTCTTTCTCTGTGATAAAAGACACGCAAAACCAGCCAGTGCTATATATAATTTGCTGGTATAAATTGTATACACACACACACACACACGCACACACACACACACACACACACACACACACACACAAAATCTAAATCTAATTCCAAATATGTCTAGCCTTGTACAAATGAATGTGAGAATTGCTGATACTCTTCACTACCCACTCACAGTCACAGGTAATTTTTTTGACACTTATGCAACTGTGCCTCTCTGATGCCACTGAGTCCCAAGCACACAATTAGCTCCAATCATCTTTGTCAAGAAAGCACCCCTGGTGGCTGTCTGCATCCCACTGTCCAACTACAGACTTCTTCTGATCCCCAATATTGAACAGAGTCAACCTGGACTAAGCTATGGATGCGTTCAGGAACTTTTCATTCTCATTCGATCACCCATGCCCTTGTTCCCAAGCTGAGAACTGCCACTCTGTAGGCTGACATAGGGACAGCGTGGTGCACATTCCTATCTCAAAGGCATTGTGCTCCTCTCGTGACAGTTTCTCAATCCTGTGCTTATACAAGGGTTCAAAGAGATAATGGATGGGCATTCACATAAGTATACTTAATTTTTATAATGAAAATCTCATGGAAAATAAAAACATTTAAGAGTGCAAATACTCTAGACGACAGGCGAATTTTTTTTTACACACAACTTAATAGCAATGTTTCATTATTTGAGGTACAGCCATGGCGGTCTGAGCTCCAATCTGAGATGAGCATGCTTTCATGACACAGAACAAAATGTAGGCTCAGCAGGGCATTGGCTAGAGAAGACTTTCATTCCCTCATTTAAGCCAGAGCAAAACCTCAGGCCTAAGGCCTGGCCTAGGCTCACAACAAATACAATGATAGTGGAACGGAAATTCTCCAGGTGGTTTGAGCCACATCCTGCCCCTGCATAGACCTGCCACGATTCTAAATGGGAAGGATCTCTAGGGTTTGAAGCCTCACCTGCATAGACCTGCTACCTTTGTAAATTAGAGGATCTCTAGGATTTGAAGCCTGAACTGTAAACTCCTCCCCAACAGTCTCGTGTTACTCTGGTCCTTTGTGATTTATAAACAAACTGCTTTGGCACTTTGGGTGTTCTAACTGGAAAGTACCTGAAGTTTGAAAGCCCATGAACTAAGGATGAATGGAGTATAAATAAGCCAGATCGGGAAACTTCAGGGCTTGCTTGGGTCCGTTTTTCCATTACTGCATCATGTGTAACCTGGGTTACCTCCTTTGGGCTAGAACAGCCATTCCTATGTAATTCCTTTGCCAATAGAGACTTTCATCACGTAGAGAACTTCCTCTGTAAAGCTTGTGATATATATTATATTGAAATGGATTTGTTTGGATATGTTTTTGAGGCTCAATACAGAAAAGCATATGATATAAGCGGTATTATCCTTAATCAAAAGTTACTTTTATTTGTAGATTTTAAGGGCAACTAAAATTTTTATTTGACAGGTTTGAATATCTCTAGTTGAGCATACCTGCACATTTTTATTATGTTCTAAGATTGGGCATAAATCAAACGATTTCCCACAGACAAATAAAAGTAGCAGAGTAATACAGTTCTTGGAATTTAACACCTCTCGGTCAGGAGATCACACATGCCAAGGTGTTTATTTATGCACCTCTTAAAGTTGAAGTCTGTGGCAGGAGACCTGAAGAATGCCTTTCCTTCATTTACATAGGCTTGGTGGTGTTGGGACAGCAAATGACCCAGGCGCGTCATCAGGAACATAGCATCTGGCATTTTCATGAAAATATGCATGTTTTATGGTTTTCTGTTTAGATGACAACCACCTGGTATAACCATTGAAATCTAATAAGCATATTTAATGTTTTTGTGTGTAGTGTATGTGTCTGTGTGTGCAGATATGCTTGTGTAAAGTGTGAAAGTACACAAACAGAGGCATAGCAGGACAGCAAGTAGCTGCCTCTACTGCTTTCTGCATCATTGCCTTGAGATGAGATCTGTCATTGAACTGGAAGCTGCTGTGGTACCTGGCCAGCAAGGTCTCAGATCCACTGTCTTCAACCCTTACTGTGAAGGTCACAGGAACACATACACAGCCCGGCTTTTTGCTTGGTTGCTGGGAATTTTAATTCAGGTACTCATGCTTCAAGAGCAAGCTCTCTTACCTACTGAGCCATCCCCACACTGCTAAATAAGCACGTTTTCAGAGGTAGATGCTCACAGTCATCTATTAGATGGAACACAGGGTCCCCAATGAAGGAGCTAGAGAAAGTACCCAAGGAGCTGAAGGGGTCTGAAACCCTATGGGAGGAACAACAGTATGAACTAACCAGTACTCCCCATAGCTCGTGTCTCTAGCTGCATATGTAGCAGAGGATGCCCTCATCAGCCATCAATAGGAGGACAGGCCCTTGGTCTTGTGAAGATAATATGCTCCAGTATAGGGGGATGCCAGGGCCAGGAAGTAGGAGTGGGTAGGTTGGGGAGCAAGGTGAGGGTATAGGAGATTTTCAGAGAGGAAACTAGGAAACGGGATAGCATTGTGGAATGTAAATTAAGAAAATGTCTAATTAAAAAAAAGAAGAAGAAGAAAATGTGGTAAAAATAGTGCATGCCATTCATCACCAGGCTCATGAGGTCATGCTAATTTTGCAGTTATGTTTGGCCCATACAGCCAAAGTGCAGCTTGATATACGTCACTTCTAGATCAGGGCAGCCAGGAGCCCAAGCATCTATCTCCTCTTGCCTTTTCTCGCACTGTCCTAAGTAACTATACAGGCCACAAGTTTTAGATGGTGGTCGTATATTGTAAATGGCTTCTGAATTATTCTTAACTGTGGCATGGAACAGGTGTATTGTGAAAACAGAAACAGAACCACACAAACACCTGCAGGCTAACCACCTCATTTCTGCAACACCAATATCTCTAACTTATAGCACCTGCTAGTGCTGAAACAGTTTCTTGTGCCTTGTCTCCTTTGGACAAGCTAGTCCACTTCTGATTGCATAGCATCCTTTGTGTCAGCATTGTAAGGCTCAGAAAGGTTTTGCCTTGCCTAATTCCCCACAGCTCTCAAGGGGGATAAAGATTTGAACCCAGACCATCTAGCTCAGCATCCATGCATCCTCTCTGAAGAGCATCTTAGAGGTCTGTGTTAGTCAGTCGGGTTCTGTTAGACCCCAGTCATTCATCGGCAAGTGCCACTTCTCGTCAGACACAGCTTTCTGTCCCTTTAAATGCACCTGGGATTTATAGGTAAGCACTGACTAATAAAGTAAATGATATCAGTGCCCTATGAAGGTCAGACCACAGGCATGGGTGGAAAGAGAACAAAAGCAAGACACCCCCTTCAGTTTTATCACTGCCCTTGTGTTGTTAGTTATTGGGACATTTAGAGCCTCAGACATCTGTTCCTGCCACGGTGGCCTCACAGGCTACCCAGCAAGGAGGATGAGGACAGAGCTTTTCAAGTGTCTCTCACTCCTCCTGCCTGGGGGTTGCAAGCATTGCCAGCCATGTCTCCTGCAGGCAAACTGGGGAGATGAGGTGTTTTGTTTGTCTGAGCATGAAACAAGAGTGAACTTGCTGAGACCTGGCATAATGCAGTCACACGTCTTGTTTCTTCTTTCAGGAGATTGTCTTTTTCTAGTCCCTCAGAATATGTTAAGGAGGCTTCACTGTATATCACAAATCATGGTTTAAATTTCAAAGTATTAGATAAAAATGACCTTACACTACATTTGTAGATGTCATTCTTAAGCAACCCCAACTCAGTTTCCATGGGAACTAATGTACATCAAAGGTAGAAGAGAGAAAGGAGAGACTATGTAAGACCAAATTTTTATTCCCTGCCACCTCCCCTTTTGGCAAAACCAAATGACCCCACTGTTTAAAACTGAAGAAATTTGACACTGGGTCTTATATTTTATGTCAGTGCATTTTCTTAAAATTAAGCTTTTAAAATACAATTTGATAATTTTTTAACTACATGTTTTAAAAGGAAAAGTTTCCCAAACGGAGCCGTTGAGGAAAAATTGAGATAGAGTTTGAAATTATGCAGTCAGAAATAAAGGGTTGTCACCAACACTGACATAGAGGTAAGAAAAAGCATGGATGAAATAGAATCTGTCCCCTTACCTAGAGAGGAAACGTGGCCCATCAATGCTTTGATTGTTTGGTTCTGGCATCTAACACCATGAGAAATTAATTTCTGATTTTTGTTTTTGTTAGTTTAGGTAGCCCTGGTTGACCTGGCAATCACTGTTTACCTCAGACAGGCCTTGAACCCACAAAGTCACCTTCTTTTCCTCCCCAGTGTTGTTGTTAGGTGTACTTATCAGCATACATCATAATTTTGTTGTTTTTAACACTCTTGCTTCCTACATCATTAGTCTTAGAAGATATATGTTAAGGATAAGAGATGTCCCTCATAGGAATTATGATAATAGCAGTAAAAATGGAGAAGAGATGTATGGTAGGCAAAGACTAGACCCAATACTTGACAAAGGAAGCAGGAAATACAGAGTCTAAAAATGGAGTCATAAAGAACATTTAGTATATGACTAAATGTCTGTGGATCCTTTTACCCAGTGATCTGAAAACACCCTCAGATCCCATCTTGGCATGATGGGGCCTTTGAAAATGGAGGACCTTCCCTAGCCAATGAGAATCACCAGCTCTGGGTGCCATATTTTCTGTGGTTTAAGAAAAAATGGCAGGAATCTGGTATCAATCCAGGTATCGACCTTGGGAGCTGATTGGCATTGGTCTGACATTTCCATATCTTCATATTGCTCTATACTTTAGGTAGGTACATTGAAATGTTATTGAGGGAAGAAACTCCAGAATAATCTTCTTAAGTGTCTCCTTGGAGAGTAAGAAACTCAATAGAAAGGAACAAAATGGGAAAGTCTGTGATATACAGAGCCAGCGAATCTGAGAAGCCGCCTAGAGTAGAACAAAACTTGGGTAAAGAAGAACTGTTCCTTGCAGTGCTCACCGTGGGTCCTTTGTTCCGTTACTGATCCGAGGACAGGAGGATAGCTCATCTAGAGACCACAGCCCTGCTGAACACCCTTGGGAGGACCCGCTGTGTCAGCTTAAAGCCTGACAGCAGCAGAGAAGACAAAAAGAAGAGAGGGTTGGAGGAGAGACATGAGAGAGATGGAAAACAATGTTGTTCTTTTCAAGCCACAAAGAATCGGAGGACAGCAGAGATGCCTGTAGAATAGAGCCTAGCAGGTAGTTAGGGAAAGATTCTGTCAATCTATCTGAAGCTCTGACAAGTTAGAAAGCCCGGAAGACGTCCCTGCTTTCATGGGCAGTTAGAAACCCTTCCCTGCCTGTTGTTCTTTAGAGCTCCACATTGCTGACCCCTTTATGACTTTAAAGGGAAAAAGATTGCAAGTTCTGAGAGTTTCCCAAACATACTTTCTGGCCTCAATGCTACAGGAAAGTACTAACTTTATGTGTTTTTATTAACAATGACCTAAAACCTCCATCCCAGACTTTCTCCAATTACCAAGTAAAGAGTGTTCAGCAATGAGTACCAAAGTAAGAAAGAGAACTCCTGAGTGCGATGAGCAGAGTTTTCAACCTTCCAGCTCTGACAACACAGAATAAACTGCTCAGTGCCAGCAACCTCCATGCACCCATGTAAATCCCACAGTGTGCCTGGGCATGATGGAATGATGTGGCTTGTCAGCAACTCAAGGAAGGCAATGATGATAATTACAGTTAATGGACTAGAGGGGAATCCTTAGAAAGGTACCAGCCCACACCAAACAGAAATCAAGTAAAATTCTTTATAGATCTAAAACACTATATTGTTTGCTTACAACATTGAGCTGTGGGTCCTCTGTCCTCTGAAGAACCTTCCATGTCCAGCATTTGGAGGGTTGTCTGTCTGTCAGTCTTGGATCACCCAGTCTCTTCACTAAAGGATATTCTGTAGGTTCCTTCACTGGCAGCTTAGGAACAGAAGTGACACAAACTCTGACTGCCACTGCAGCTGGCCTGCAGAACAACAGGCAGAGGCACTCAGAGCTCCTTTCTGTCTTCACAGCAAATGATGCTTTGAGGTTCTCTGTGTTTAATAACCTCTAGCTGCTGTACTATGAACTTTCAGTACTCAACAGTCCTCACAAATTTCTAATTCCACGCCTGTGGTGAGGTGACCTTGCAGACGATCAAAGGAAATACTTTTAAAGCTCACAGTGGAAAAGGTTTGGGTTCCCAATCTTCTGCAGAGCTGTTTTCGATACTTCCTGCAAGCAGTTATTGGTATCTGTATTTAGGCTGTGTTTCTTCATTCCTGTGTCTATGTTTAGCAGATATATAAGGGAGCAAAATGGTTTTAATGGCCTGAAGTGGAAAAGCAATGATGTGTAAACCTCTGAGGAGCAACAGAAGATCAAAGGACCATGGCAACGAGACTTTGTTTCCTGATGACAAGGAGTCAAATTGTTTTTGTCTGCCTGTGAGTCAAGGGGAAATTCATGGCCACCCATATCCCTTGAGATGGTTCTGTGAATGTTTCTTCTTGTAGGTAGAATGTGAGAGAGTTCCATCAGGTAGGGGGATGGAGAAGGTTCTTTAAAGGTTCATGTAGATAATCATGTCGTCTGCTGATTTAGATGACCTCACTGGAGGCCATGGTGACAGATGTTTTCTCTCTGTAGAATTGTGGGTTTAAAAAAACTCAACAGATACTCATTAGATGTGGACACTTTTGCAATCTAGGCATTGTGGACTTTTGAAACCTCTGGATCCAACATCCTGAGGAGGCTGACATGGGCAATAAAGACTGTTGTTCCATATGCTTTCCCTTACTGACTGTAGAGCTAACTATCTCTCCAAGCAGCCTTCTTCAAACTCTTGACCACTGAACATTCACACTCATTAACCACTTTCTTCTTCAGGACATCATTTTGTTTTCTGAAAGAGTTGCAGGATATGAATTATCTCCCACCTCATGGAAAAAAAAAAAAACCCTGAAGGTCAAAGAAGAGATGGTACAGGAACACGTTATAGGATTGAAATCAGCCCAACCGCACTTCCTTATGCCTCTTCTCTGATACTGACATGGTAATCTTATCTTGATTTTCAAAGAAATGTTCCATGTTGGTGTACCAATACAAAGAAAGCAATATGACAAAGAAACAGGCTAAAGGGGAAAGTAACTAAAGTATATAAAAAGTAAACCTGGACCCTAATTATAGCAGAAAGAGCCTCTAAAATATCTAAGGGAACTGATTTCCATAAATCCGTGTTAATATTGCAAAACAATTCTTTGTTCAAAACTTATTCCTTCTCTGTTTTGTTCTCATTGTGTTTTAATTAGAAGTTCAACTTAAAAATGACACTTTTATGTCCTCCTCATCTGCCTGGCCCTCAGGAATACTGCCGAGTAACTATGTGGCATTCACCAAATACCACGGTGTCCACTTATGTGGTTTCAAATGGATTCTGAAAAGCCAACGTGTCCTCCTAACTCTTTGAAATTCAGACATCCTGAGTTTCAGAGGGCCCTTTCACTGGCACTTTCAAAACCCTTTACAGACATCCCTTTATTCTCTTTTATTGTATAAATTGGGAGATAGATCAAATAGAAGTTAAGTGGCATGTAGAGGTCGATGCAAATTGCAAGAAAACCCCAGGAAAAGCATCACCCCAGGTCCACAGCAAATACCTCCCTGGTCACCTGATTTTCCTGGAGCAAATTAAAAAAGCCTCCAATGCATGTGGCAGATGACAAGGACTCTTCTTCTTCTTCTTCTTCTTCTTCTTCTTCTTCTTCTTCTTCTTCTTCTTCTTCTTGTTCTTCTTCTTCTTCTTCTTCTTCTTCTTCTTCTTCTCTCCTTCTTCTTCTTCTTCTTCTTCTTCTTCTTCTTCTTCTTCTTCTTCTTCTTCTTCTTCTTCTTCTCTCCTTCTTCTTCTCTCCTCCTTCTCTCCTCCTCCTCCATCTCCTCCTCCTCTTCCTTCTTCTTCTTCCTCCTCTTCCCCTCTTTTTCCTCTTCCTCTTCTTCATCTTCCTCATCCTTCTCTTCATGCTCTGCCTCTTTTCTCCTCTTCTTTTTCTTTTTAAAACTTGTGTGTATTGAAAGTACTCTATGCATACATATGTAGACATGAGTTTTCATATGTGAGAGCATAGCTGAGTGTGAGTCACACAAGTGTGCATGTACTCAGGTGGCCATAAAGGTCATCCTCAATAGCTTTCTATCATATTTTTAAGACAATGTCCTTTACTTGAATTTACAGCTCACGTTTTGGCTATTCCAACTAACTAGCTTACTCTGGGAAGTTCCTTATCTCTGTCACAAGAGTGCTGGGACGATAAGCAGACTGCCACACGTGCTCAGCCGTGTGAATGGTAGTTCTCCTAACTTGGGTCCTCACATAGACTACTATAAATTAATCAAATTAAAGTTATTTACAGTTTCAGATTCATTATAAATTTCCATATAAAGTTGTTCTTTGTACAGTAAGAAAGAAAACTATGTTTTGTGTTTTTAATGAACGTATCATTACAGTTCTCTATCTCTCTATTTTAACAGAACCCACTGAATAAAGTAACTATATTTTATTCTAAACATCTCTAGTGTCAATAACAAGTACTGCTTTTAATAAACATTCACAACCATGTGGATATTGCAATTCCAGCATTCAAACTTAAATTTTCTGAATCAATTGTTTGCAAATAGTCTTTGATTGTAGATCTATCTATAGATTAAGGCCAGATCCAAGTTCTCTCTGTTTTTATAAATCAAACTTTATTAGCCTGTTTATTCATTTGCATATTATCCAAGATTACTTTTGACAGTTGCATAGTTAGAACAAATATCATATGATCTACAAAATATTTCCAAAACTACCATTTGCAAAGGCTGTTGCAAATCACTTTTGGAGTATTGCAAATGACTGTTGGAGATGAATCTTATTGGTCAATCCTGGCAGATGAGATCAGTGACCCAGAGTGCCTCATATATCCTAACACACAAAAAAATATAGTTTCAAAATACCAAGCAAAACTCCCACGCATTCTCGCTGGTGATCATATACTTCAGGTTCAGACTCACACTTAGCAAACGTCAAACCATTAAAACAGAGGATAACAGTTTCACTGAAAGATCTTTCCACTTCTGCCAAGAGACACACTGTAGGAAGAACTATTGGAAATTTTTGATTTTTATATATCCATATATTTTGCTCTAATTGCAACAATGTTGTGGTTGCACCATGTTATTTACAGTGTGCTGAGACAAAATCTACTGGATAACTTGGCATGAATTTTGGTGCTACAGCACTACTTTGATTATGTCTTTTTATACCTGGCATAAATACATTCCTTTTGTACATGTTCCTTTTGCATGATGTACAAAAAGTATAACTGTTCTCTCTCTCTCTCTCTCTCTCTCTCTCTCTCTCTCTCTCTCTCTCTCTCTCTCTCTCCTTTCCTCCCCCCTCTCCTTTCTCTCTAGAAGAACCTGCGAAGTCATAATTATGTTCCCTTCCCACTGGCAATTAACAAGCCCTTTATTTTTGTCCTGTTGAAATGGAATAAGAATAAATAAAGTCCATTTTCCTCCTTGAGGGGCTATCCTGCCATTCCATCTAGGACTTCATAGTTTGCCAATTCCTAAAGCATCTATTGGTATAAATAGTTTTATGTCCTTAAAAAAGTGGGCCATAGAAAATGAAGTGAGAAGGGAAAATATCTCAAAAGAATATGAAAAAAATCAACATCATCTGTAAGATGCAACAGCAAACTCACTAGCTTTTAAAAACTTATAATTATCATTGTTGGTTAATTGGTACCATAGATTACCCAGTACTGACATGTAATTTTCTAAAACAAAGAGGTTTTATTGTGTTACACAGTGCTGTGGATTTAGGGACTTTTTATTTTATTTTTACACATTGAAGAACAAAGGGCAAAATTCTTGAAGCATGAAAGGATTTAGATAATGAATTGTATCCTAAATTTAGAAATACATCAGACAACACACAGTGATTCATGGTAGAAATTTGTAATCCCAGAAAAGCAAGTTATTTAGACGTTCATTTTTTAATAAGTCAACTTTTCTTAGCTCAAAGTTGAATAAGAGCAGAAACATTAATGAACATTTATGTAGACCTTCAATTTATTTATGCTTTATGGGGAGAGATGTTAATATTTGTACAGTCATTTAGATTGTAACATTAATTTTAGCAAGTTTATAGATCCATTTGTCTTTTAATACACCACTATAATAACAATCACCCAGAGCCTATGGACTCTTCAACATTTACTTGCTGAATATTCTGGTTCCCATTTGTGAATGCAAATATTTCTTGACTAGGCTAGACTGAAGAGGGTACCAGTCTCTATGCAGAAGTAGGAATGCATTTAGAGATGGAAACCGATATTGCCTCAAGGTTCTGCCTTCAAATTTTCTTGTGGGAACCAACTCTGACTTGGTATGTCGTGGCTTTCTGCCTACCTGGCCTGTGAACAAATGCTTCAGAAGGAAGACAGATATTTGTCTGGGACTCTCTTCTTTAAAACACTAGGATCTTTCTAAAACATCAGGTATGAAGACCAGAAGGGGAGACTGCCAGACCTAGGAAAAGTATTAGTACTTTGTAAACAGAGACTTCACTCATCAGTGTGGATGAATTAATGATAATGCGAGGAAGAAAAAAATGTAGCAAAGGAAACTTCGGGTGAACCCAAATGACACAAGGTCTTAGAAAACCAAGAAGAAAGTGCAGCAAGGCCTTCCCAGCCTGCTGCATCTCAGATGAGCTTCTCCTTTGAATTTTATTCCATGTAGAATACCACACACAGAGATGAACTCATGGAATTTGCATTCAATAATGGATAACTTTTTGACATTTATTTGAAGTTTCCCTTCAGGGAAAATGCCCCAACTAGTTCTTTGGAGTTACTTCATAATTAAGCAGGCCCTGGTGTGCATCACATGACTGAGGGCATCTAGTGGACAACCTCTCGAACCTTTTTAAATCTCAAGCTTTGGGGAAATTTAATATTTCCTTTTAGAAATAGGAGTCAGTGAAAGAGCTAGGCTTCACAAGAACAAACGTGCTCTTCCTTGACAACAGGTCCACTGGGTCCAGGAAATGGGCTTAGTGGCAACTCATTGTCATTACCGAAGTGTTGGTGGGTTGGTTGTGACCTAGTGGGCTTTTCTTCAAGTCAATAGATCCAGCAATGATTAAGCAAGAAGTGTATGGGGAAAGACAACCATAAATATAAGTAAATAATATGAGAAAAATCAATAAATGAAATAATTTAATGAAAATCAAGGTGAGGGCTGGTGAGATGGCTCATGGGTCAATCTGCTTACTGCAAAGTCTGATGACCTGAGTTCCGTTACAGGTGCAGGAAGGAGACATCTGCCTCCTGCAAGCTGCCCTCTGACCTTCAGATACACAGTGAAGAAAATCCAAGAAACCCTTGCTCTAGTCCTCATCACACAACAAACTCAGAAGATGGTGGCCCTTCATTCTCCGACAGCTGCCGAAAAGCACAGAAGTTGGCATTAGCATACTAGTAAGACACCTGATTGCTTTTAACTTCTCCAAACCTGTCTTATCATCTAATATGTCGAAAGAGCACCAACAGCTCTCTATCTCAAACAATTGATTAACTACTAAGTTAACCACTGGCTAGGTTCATAAATAAGAGCATAACCTGGTAATGCCCAGCATTACCTTGCTTATCAATCTCTGAAACACCTCAGCATCATTGCTCCTCCTTCTGGGGTTCATCAAGCCTCATTGAATGAATGCTGTTGCAGGTTTGAAGTTCTCCCCCTAAGGATCTCCAATCATACATGATAGAGAACAACAGGAAAGAAGAACACATTGTAACTGCTTTTACTTTTTTAAGAAATATGTCTTCAATATTAAAAAAAAAAAAAAAGGTAACTGGTCCATGGGCATCACATCCCAATGTATGCTAGATCCCATCTAAGAAAGACAATTATCGTTTTCAGACATAATCTACCTTGTGAGTTGTGATTAATATTTGTTTTGGTTTTTTTTTCTACAACAGGATCTTATCTTATAGCTCTGGCTGGCCTAGAACTAGCTTTGAGAACCAGGGTGGCCTTGAACTCAGAGAAGTCAGCCAGCTTCTACCACTTGAGTACTAGAATTAACACTGTGCAACACCAGCACATTTTGGAATGTTTCATGGGAAGATAGAACCTGTCCTTCTGTAAAACTTTAAAGTGTTGGACATATGCCTCAAGTATCATGTTTCCATTACAAACTGTTGGGAATCCATAAAGTGTACATAAACGTTTAAGTACTCAGATTTGGTGAGCAACTCCAAGTCTTTTCTGTTCATAACTCTGATGGTGTCCAAACACCAGGAACTTCCTCTCCAAGCTCCATTTCTGAAAGGGCCCCACCTTGAGCCCCACAACAATCCTAACAACGATCTGTAAATAATCTCACTCAGAACTGATGAAATGCCAAACTACCTTTGCCATCTCTTACCAGAGAAAACAATCATACTGCATTGCATCTTCAGTCAACTGTTGCTATTGAAAATATGAGAATTCTTTCTGAACTTATTCATAAGAATCACTGAGTACTCATTTGGGGCAAGAGAAAGAATATATAGGACTGATTAGTTAACCCCATACCCTGGCCCTTTCTTCTTGAGACAGGAGCTTATGTATTCCTGGCTGGCCCTGAACTCGCCACGCAAAAACCACTGTGACCTTGAGCTTTTGCTCCTGCTTCTGCCTTGGCAATGTCTCAGGGTTACTGCTCTACACCACCAAGCCCAGTTTATATAGTTTTGGGGATGAACTCCCTGGGACTCATGGAAGCTAAGCAAGCAAGCTACCAATGTCCTCCAAGAACCATATCTTCATCAACACACTAGATATGATTAGAGAAACAGCTAAGAAAGCTAAAAATATAGTGCTAGTTAACTGTCTCATAAGGATATACCAATTAATGATTGTTGCGTCTAAAATTTAAGTGCTAGTATTTTCTATTTCAACTCTCTTAGAACAATAGAGAACTAGAATTTAGAGGCACCTTGCCTCCTCTGAAGCCACTCTACAGTTACCATTTAATCTCTTTGGTGTGCCACTTGCCGCACAGAATAAAACTAAGATGTTTTACCCTCAGGTATGTCCTTTAGCAAAGAAGTAAAAGTAATCAGAACCTGGCGTGCTTGTTGCAGGCTTCATCTGTGTTCATTACTCTGCTGATTCCCCAGTGGAAGGTGTAGCTCAGAGACAATAAAGGACCATTTTACATCTTCCACTCAGCGTTGTGAAATAAATTCAGATATGTGCTCCTGTTCCTTATTGAGCATCTACAGTGGGTGTGAGAGCTAAAGGCTAGGGATTCAAAGATGACAGGCATAGTTTATGATCCCAAGCAGACCTGCAGGCTGGGGAATGAGAAACACAGGATCCGATGAGTCAGAATCTGAGAGGCTGTAATATGGGAACAGATAATATGCACCTAGCTCATATAGGAAGAAATCAGTCCAGGAGCTGGCAGACGAGAGGCTGAGAGGGACAAGAAAGGCTTCTTGATGCCCAAAGCATTTGAACTGATGTGTTTATTAAGGCTTTCAATCATCAAAGAAAAACAGGTAGAAGAGGCTTCATGACCCACGGCAGAGACATGCTTGCTTTCTGCTTATAGCCATAGCTTCCTATACTCTCAAAGGACATCATCTTACTAATGTATAAAGGATCGCCCAGGGTAACAAAGTATGTGCGATCAAGAGAAACATTCTGGGACTGATCATTCATGCTGGGACCTGGACTGACAGCATTGATGTTCTGTAATAACTCTGTTGATTTGAGAAGGGTAAGAAGACCACCATCACTATCAAGAAGATACTTGCCTTCACATGCTAAGATACAGTGAGCAGTGCACAACACGTTCTTAGTAAGCAAAGATTCCGGTATGTTTTTATTCAACATGGTTCCCTCGTGCTTATTAAACATAGTAGAACCAATTGTCCTGTCTCCTAGCTGCTGTCATGAAAATCCTTCCCTCAGAACATCGATTTAGAGCCTAGACATGTAACAACCTGGGAATGCCACATGACTCCAAGTGGGCAGTTATTTTCTAAGAGAAGACAGCTTGGAGTCCATAGTTTACTGTTACCCTGTGTCTGCCACATTTTAAATTCTCTTTGGAGAAATTGAGAAAAGTAATCTAGTTCAAGTCTTTGGTATTCTCAACTCTTCAAAATTCTTTAAATAAAATACACAATGGATGTTATGATCTGTATGCCACTGCTGATGTCTCACAACCAGAAAGTAGCCTTCAGCCTTCAAATTACTGACTTCAACATAGCCACCTCATTTATATTTATTATTATTTTTTAAAATTTTTTTTACAGTCCAGTCCTTATCCCCCTCCTGTTCTGCCCTCTGACAGTTCCTCATCCCATTCATCCTCCTCAGGCTCCAAGAGAATGGCCCCACACCCCACACCCCACACCCCCAAACAACCAGATCCCCCCCTTCCTGGAACCTCAAGTCTCTCTCAAAGGTTAGCTGCATCTTCTGTCACTGAGGTCAGACCAAGCAGTCCTTTACTGTATATGTGTCAGGGGCCTGAAAGCAGCTAATGTATGCTACCTGGTTGGTGGATCAGTGACCAAGAGATCTCCAGCATCCAGATTAAGAAACTGATGTTCTTTCTACAGGGTAGCCCTCCTTCTCAGCTTTCTTCCAGCCTTTCCATAATTCAACCACAGAGGTCACCGGCTTCTGTCCATTGATTGGGTGTAAGTATCTGCATCTGGCTCTTTCAGCTGCTCATTGAGCTTCTGGGAAGGCAGCCATGCTAGGGTCCTGTCTGTAAGCACACCATAGAGCATCAGTAATAGTGTCAGGCCTTGGAGCCTCCCCTTGAGCTGGATCCCAAAGAAATACCTACTGTCAACAAGAACTATAAGTTACAGAGAGGATGTAGGCTTTTGTGGAATTTAATTCAGAAAAGACACTGTTAGAAATCTCTTTTACCTAAAAAAAAAAAAAAAAAAAAAAAAAAAAAAAAGTGTGTGTGTTTGGGTATCCTGTGTGTATAATCATTTATTTTCACTAATGAGCCCATATCACATATGTTTATACACACAAATATACAGAATTATACCTATATGGGCATGTAATGTAGGCTGTATTAAAGAAAATGAATGAAATCTGTAGCAGTTTAACAGCATGTCCAGGAATCATCAGGTTGTTCATAATTAACTCTCCAGGGCAGTAAAAGTCAAATGAGAATACAAACATGCAGATGTATTCCAGCCTGATATTTCCTGGGAGATTTATCCATTAATTACACATGAGAGAAGCAGCCAGCCATGGTGGACAAGAATCTGATGCTCCTCAGAAATAGAGGGCCATCCCAGGGGCACCTCAGTAAGGCTTTACTGGACCAAGAATAATAAACTCGCAGACAAAAAGCAGATTTTCAACAACGAGGAGACAATGAAAGCCTTGAGCAGCAGTGGCCATCACCAAGGAAACTGTCATTGAGGAACAAGGCTTTTAAAAAGATGCCAGCGCAGAGCATGCTACAGCTCAACCGAGAGATGTGTTTTGTGTCAAATGGAATCATCCCTAGTCTAAGCAGATGACCTGTTGGGAGGCCCTGCAAGAGACCCACTCTGCAACTCTTCTGCCCAGGTGCTGAAGTACAAACTGTGCTACCATGCATTGTCTCCTTGGAAATGCAGGCATGCCGCGGCTTCTATGAGGACGGTTGCTAGACATCTGTCATATGAGAACAGTTTGGGGGCCCTGTTACGCCCTCTACACCAGCTTCACTCATCCAGGTCACACTCCTAAGCCAGTGGCAGTCATGATAATTCCCTAAATGCTAACTTGGTATCTTCTTCTCAGTAGCTCTTTTTCCTCTCAATTGAAGATGCCATACTCAGAAAATGCCCTGAGCTTTCTCTGAGTTTGATACTTAAAACTTTCTAGATACCACCCGAGGCAGTCTCAAGTATATACTGTGCCCTTCTCTTCCTGCATGTTTACATACCTAACTAAAATCCCTTTTGCATTTCTCCTGGTTCCTTTCTTTTTAAATTTTTTTCTTTGTTTCTCTACATATCTCATAATTGGCTGTAATTTGAACAAGAAATACAAACACGATACTAATAAAATCATAGCTGTTTTCAAATATAATTAAATACATATATAAACAGATAGAGAATCTGTTTATGCTCAAATATTCCTAGGGATACTATGAATACCATTTCAAGAGTTGATAAAGCATCTTGATCTTTACGTAACAAGATTCTTGTTAACTCATACAGCTTCCGAATAATTAAAACACTATATGATCCAATTATCATTCTGGTGGCCACCCTGTCACTCTCAGTCCAGCTAAGGTGCTTTAACAAAATGCCTCGGGTGACACATAAACAGCAGAAAATGAGTTCTCTGTCTTCAAGAAGTCAGGAAGCCCAAGATCAAAGTATTAGCAGGTTGCGGTTGGGGTACCCCAGCTTCCAGGTTTGTAGGCAGAACCTTTTCATTGAGTGTTCACTGAGTGCCAGGGAGGGAGTTCCTGATCCTCTTTGCAGAGGTATAGATCCCAGCCACGAGCACTCACTTGCTCTCTTGGTAGATTTATAACATTGATGGAAGCATTCCTCTCCTCACTTCGTCACTTCGATGGCTAGGATGTCAATGCACAGTTGGCAGAAGCAGGATGAGGACACTGGTGCCAAGTAAACTAGACTTAGAAAGTTGTCTTCAATATCCAATTACAATGCCAAAGCAACTATTTACTAGAAGCTTTGTAGAAAGCGTACACATCTTTTTAATTTTAGTGGGGAATTGCATACCTCCCCCAAGGATTCTCTCTCTATAAACTCACACATTTCAGTTTTATCACAAAGTTTAAATCCAATTTTTAAAATTTGACTTCAGTATTTAATACTTTCTATTTTTCCCAGTTTGTCTTCCATGCTAAAGTTATTGGTAATAACTATACCAAAGTAGTTGCATGAAGAAGTGAAAGAAAAACTTGACTCAAGTGTAAGAAAAGAAATATGTCAGAGAAACTTCTTGTAATTTATAAATATGCATGGAAATACATTTTCAAGAAATACTGCTTAAGAGATCAACTCAGTTGTTCAAAAGGAGAGACTAATTCGAAAGAATCATTAATAATATCAGTGGAAATTTTTATTCCAGCTTTATCTCAAAGTGCCACATCTAGACAAATAAATTAGGTCATATCTCAATGTTGTTTAATTTCATTCTGGCTTAGAAAATAAACATGAAATACAAAGAGTCTAAAACCTAAGTGCAAGTCAGATGGATGGCTTATCATCCCAACATAACGCATAGTTACTATACATTGAATACTCTCTGTAGCATAAATTCTCACAGTAAGTAATAGGTCCCAGATAACATTTGACAGGAGTACCAAGGATGATTCACATTTTCAGACCATTGTCCTACTAATGAGACAATAGACTTTTGGTTCCCTATTTCAGACAGCTACAGAAGCCTCAACAAACAGACAACTGGTATGCCAAGTTGTAGTCTTTGGTATCAGAGATTCACTGAGCTGTGTTAAGGACTCTGAAGTGACATGAAAGGTTTCAACCGATATGGTGAATTGCTGCTTCAGTGCCCTTCTTTCAGAGTTAAAATGCAACCTAGCAAGTAAATGACGCTCACACTGTATACATGTATACTTCTTCCACCCGTGGCAGGGAACAGGTAGAATCGCTGTTTAGGGACAGCAAAGTAAAGGCCCTGATATGAGTCATCTATTTGTTTTTATTAGCCATGCCGGGAGAGAGAGATGCTTTCTGCTATTAAGAAATGCACAGGCATTTTCCATATCTGTTTATGCCACCGTGAAGATTGTTACTCTGTCCCTGAAGAAGATGTTACCACCACTGATAAAACAATGTATATTTGGTGGCCAGAGGGTTAACACATTTTCCAAAGAAAGAAGACTATGTATGATAATCATTCATAAATAAGCACACATGTACAAGTGCATATGTGCATGCACATATTTCACTTCCAAATTATATATGCACATATTTAATTTTAGTGATAGGTTTTATGATGATTTTGTGTTTAATACTTAAACTTTAAAAAATTATTTTATCTATTTCTATGTGTATATGTATGAATCCACACTAGTATATACACATGTATGTGTGGTACATGTACCTGTGCAAATAAAAAAAAAGCCAGAAAAGGATCTTAGATTCATTAGATCTGGAGTTGCATGCATTTTCGGGACATTGTGCTTAGTATGTGGGTGCTGGGATCTGAATACCAATCCCCATGATTGTGCACCAATATCTTTTCATTGCTGAACCACCTCTCCAGCTACAGTGGTTAAGCTCCATATAAAATTCACCCACATGAAAGTCCAGAAATCGCTATATATTTTGATAGGAAAAGAGTCCTGGCTCTATCATTTGCTAAGCCAGATGTTGTTATGCTTTTTATCTTGTCTTCAATATACCAAGCAGATTTAACTTCAGAGTGCTGTACAGGACTGATCAGATGACATAGAATATAGAGTTAACAGGCAGGCATCACCATCAGATGGCATTGAATATGTCTCATGCATCATGCAGGGTTGACAGGCAAGTGTCACAATCAGATGACATAGAATATGTCTTGTGCATCATGTAGAGTGACAGGCAAGCATCACAGTCAGATGACATAGAATATATCTCATGTATTATGTAGAGTTAACAGGCAAGTATCACAACCAGCAGAATGCTGTCCTTCTCTTACTTCCACCCATTGCTCTTTTGCCCATATTGTGGTCAGTGTTGTTCAAGTAGATGCCCCATATGCTTAGTTTTTTCTAGAATCTTCAACTGAAACTGTTTGTGTGCATTGTGATGCAAGAACAGGCTCAGAGAGGAGAAGAGATGACTTTAATGAACTAATGGCTTTGATAACACTGTCCAGAAGTCATGGTGATATGCAAAAAAATCAGTAATAATAATATTCCTGTGTGGAGGCTCAGAGGGAATATTAATGCAGGAGCAAAATTGAGGTGCAAAGATGAGATCTGTTTAGAAAATTGGATGTAAAACAAAGCTGAACTAATTTAAATAAAGTGTGTGTGTGAGAAAGAGAGAGAGAGAGAGAGAGAGAAGAGAGAGAGGAGAGAGAGAGAGAGAGAGAGAGAGAGAGAGAGAGAGAGAGAGAGAGAGAGAGAGACTTGTTCAAAAGATGTGATGGGAAGACAGTTCACTGATTAAATGATTGTCAAGAAAATGTGAGGACCAGAGGTCAGATGCCTGAGACTCACAACCCTGTCAGGCATACCATCACCTGCAATTCCAGCACTCAAGAGGCAGGGACAAGAGGGTCTCTGAAGCAAGGTGGCACATGAGACTATATGCAATTCATGAGCTCCAAGTTCAGTGGGAGATCCTGTCTCCATAAAATAAAACTAAAAGCACTATTGATAAAGACACTTAAATCAATTTCAGGCCTTCTTATGCATGGAAGCACATGGTCAACCATGCGCATCCATATTCATATGTGTGCCCACACACATTAGCACATACTTACACATGTATGCATACTGTACACACATACACAAGAAAAGAAGAAGGAGGAAGAGAAGAAAGAAGGGGAAGACAGAGATGAAGAAAAGTAGTAGCATTGCAGAAGGAGGGAGAAAAGGGATTAAAAAGTGGAGGGGAAGAAGAAGAGGGGGAAAGATGGGGGCTGAAGAGGAGGGGAGAAGAGGGAGGCAGAAGTGAAGGAGGAGAAGAAGACAGAAATGGAGCAGGGGAAGAGAAAGGAAGAAGAAGAGGGGAAGAGACAGAGTATGAAGAGGGGGGGAGAAGAGTGAGGCAGGAGTGGAGCAGGGGAAGAAAGAAGTAGAGTGGGAGAAGAAGAGGGGAGAAGAGAGGGGCAGAAGATGAGGGGGAGGAAAGGGGGCAGGAAAGACAGGAAAAAGGGGAAAGAGAAGAAAATGAGAAAGGGAGAACGAAATGGAGGACTAAACCAAGCAAATGGTCCTGAGAAGCAACTTCAACCATTTATGCTTGGTAATTTGCAATCGTTGTCCATAATATCAAATACTAGACCATGAGATGAGGGGCAGTCTCGAGTACTAGTAAAGGTTTGCTGGATTAAAGACAACTCACATCAAAGTGGACAATGACTACCCAGATGCAGGAAGCAAGTGAGAGAAGGCATGGAAGTTATATGCCAAAAATTCTTGTGTTAAGGCCAGGTAGAATTGCCTTGGTATCTACACTAACTGTCTTTTAACTTGTTTTGCCTTTTAATTAATATTGTATAAGAGCGCAAACATGCTACTGGGTCACCATGACTGATGTGCGCTGTTCGAGAAGGTCAAGAAGCATCATGAAAGGCAATAAAACCACAAAGTCACTGAGTCACTCTCTGCCCTCTGAAGCAAAGTTGTCCATTGCAGTCTAGCCGGTAACTCAGAGTGGAAGTAATAACTCAGATCACAAGTTCGGAGGTTAATTCAGCCATTCTATTCTGTTTGTTATATATACTGTCATTAACTCATTCAATCAGCAAGTCACTGGGGTGGAAAGGTGGTAGGTCTTAGGTGAGCTACAGATATAGGGCAAAGAGTGTGGACGGAGCATAGCTTGGAGCGGTGCACCTGCATTAGGAAGTATGTACTGAGGAGGTGAGAGACTTCAGGGAAATTAGTCACAGTTTCATTGATATTTTAATCTTCTGGTTCCACAATGAAAACAATCATGGTCATTATTTTTTAAAGCCAGACATATCAAACATCTGTTCTGGTATTAATCCTCAGTCTAAATAGAGACTGTCATAGCAACCTAAAAAGAATGTTTATGTTTACAGCCTAATTTTAGAAATTGAAAAGCATTTTTATATCTGATTGTTATTATTTCTGATGGTTCTCTGTATATTTCAAGCATGCAAACATATTATATAAGGGCTGGGTTTAGATCGGTTTAGAGCAAGGGTTGCTCTTCCAGAGGACCCAGTTTGATTCCCAGCACCCATATGGTAGCTTAAAACTACCTGTAAATTCATTCCCAGCTGATCTAATGCCCTCATCTGGCCTCCAGTGGGTACTGCATCCACATATTGCACAGACATTCCTGTGCAGGTAAAACAAACATAACCCTAAAAATAAAGAAGAAGCTAAAATGTATCTTAGTATTACTATGGCTTTCTAAAGTAATTATATTATTTCCCAATCAGTTTTCAACTTATTTACTTCTGTCTTAGAAAGTTTTCATATATATGAACTCAAAATAAATTTGAAAAGTGATATTTTCAGAGTTTGTCATTTTAGGGAGTGCTACAAATATGTTAATTCTTTTTCCTGCAGCAGAACAATGAGTCATGAAGTAAATGGAATTAAGCATTCATCTCTCCTCCATGTTGACCACTACAGATAAAACAACCTGATTTAATAGACTCCCTCCAAACCCACCACAGCCATCGTCATCACCTGGAGGAAGGATTATACATTCACGGTTTGCCTTTGTGTGTCCCAGAATTACCCCCATGTTGCTTTTGCAAGGGTCACATTAACAAACGACTAGAATGTCTAAATGCATTTAAGCTGCTTTGAAAAGCAGCTCATTTCAAATGGAGAAAACAATGCCTTACAGATACAAGGCTAGGAGAGCACATGAAAGTTCACCACATGATGGTGAGACAGCTTCTAGGGAAGTGGCAGGAGTTCCTGAAGAGCAGCAGCTTCAGGTAACTCAGACCAAGTGACAGAGAGGATAGCAAATGCCACATCCTTGGGAGAAGGAGAAAGCCATTCCCAGGTTAGAATCCCAGAAGAAAGATGCTCTTGTGGCCTCTTGGTGGGCTTGGTCTCTTACATGCAAAGCTTCTTCTATACCTTGTCATGTGATTTGACTGAGAGTTGAAAATATCCCTACAAGCTTTTGGGTACTTCAGTTTTTATAGCCGAAAGCAGCGATTCTCAACCTTTCTAGTGCTGTGACATTTTAACACAGTTCCCCAGCCATAAAATTATTTCATTGCTACTTATTACTGTAATTTCATTACTGTTATGAATCATAATGAAAATGTCTGATATGCAGGATATACCTGTGACCCCTAAGGTGTCATGACCCACAGGGTGAGAAGCACTGGCAAAGGCCGCTACTAAAATCAGGGAACAAGAGCTTGACTTTTACAGTGGCTGAAGAGGAGTTTACAGCCTTATCAGACTCAGTAGTGCAATTCTAAATACACAGCTGTTTTAAAAATTCTTGTTTCCCAGCCTCCTTTCTTCCAGTACGTTATATTTTCCCTTGAAAGAACTTGTGGAAACTTCTACCCAAAGAAAATCCTATTGGGAAAAAAATTGTCAGCTCATCAATGAAATTTATTACCCAGGCAAAACACACAGATACACAGACACACACACAGACACACACACACACACACACACACACACACACACACACACACACACCACACACACACACAACACACACACACACAACACACACACACACACAATGATGCTGTTCTTCTCTACTTACAAGTTCACATCTTATGAAAGTTCTTGTCACAGAAGCCCGCTTGTCTCCTTGAGAAGATGTCTTCCCAGAATCTTTGTGATCACCTTTACCTGCCTTGTCTCCATAGCTCTCAGTTGCTCCCTGATATCCAGGAGCTTACAGTTGCATTGCTACCTGCTGATTCCCACAGCCGTGTGAATGGAGACAGACACTGTGAGATCAAAGCCCTTCTCTACTCAGATCAGGACCTAGCAGAGGTGGACACGGGGTAATGTGAGAATGATGAATGAGTGAATAAAATGTCTATTTGAAACACAAAGTCTCCTGTAAATGGGCTTTTATTTTTCAGATGTACTATCAGCTTGGATACTTACTGTTGAATAAGCTCACTCTTTCTCATTCTTTCTGAACTCTGGCTGGCTGGTTGAACTCAGTTGTTCTGGCTCAAATATCCTCTCTAAGCTAACTGATTCAATCTGGCTTCTTTCAGCTTCTCACTGAGCTGCTTGGCCTCAAACTAACTCTGGCAATCTGCTCTAATCTTCTGGCTCCTTCTTATTCTCTGACTTGTTCTGTTTTCACCTGCAATGTGTCTCTGTAAAATTGTCTCCTCTCTCTCTCTCTCTCTCTCTCTCTCTCTCTCTCTCTCTCTCTCTCTCTCTCTCTCTGTGTGTGTGTGTGTGTGTGTGTGTGTGTTTCTGTCTGTCTATCTATCTCTCCCTCCCCCTTTCTCTATCTCTATTTCTGTTGCTTTCTTAAGTCACCACTCTTTCTTCTCCGTTCTCAATTAGAGTTGGTCATATCCAATCTCTGACTCATTCTGTCAAATATTTCTCTGATTTATCACTTTGTCCCCTGATTATTTTCAAATATAGCTGCTTCCTTCTACAAACTAATTTAAACTGCATTGTTTGGGATTAAGGGTGTAAAGTAAGGGTATGTCTAGAGTCCAGCCAGATCACCTAGGCCTAGAAGGGCTTTGCATAGAATCCCCTGCCAGAGCAGCCATGTTGCTGGATTAAAATGACTCTACAGTCTCCACTACAGGGTGACCTTCAACCCCCACCAAGGATGGGCTTTTATTAAAAAAAAAGAGTCAAACACTAGTCTTAGGACATAAATGTTCTCTCTCTTGGAATATTGCAACGAGTTTCCTGTTACTGTGTATGACAACTAATACGAGATGCAATGTGAAACCTCTGAGGCATTAGACAAACACAATCTTTGTCTTTTCTTTAGCATTTACAACTTACTGGACAGCTTTGCAAATGCTACATAGGACCCAAGTACAGGGCTTCTGATGAGTGTTTTCATTTAATGATGAGAAAGGCCCTTAGACATGTGTGTATGAAAAGGGAAGTTAAAACAAAATAGTCGTCACAAGATAGTCTGTATTGAAATACAATAAGATATTATACCCAACCCCTAGCCCAGTGCTCGTATTACTACTTCTAAGTGGGTACCAATACTGTTGGGCAAAGCAGGTAGCAAATTTGGGGGCATCTATCTTGCTCTCAGGCACTTTGTGATGCATTTGTGGTAGACAATTTATGTGACACACTAAGTAAAACTTCTGTTCTTTTGACAGAGCCCCAAGTATTTAAATGAGCAACTCTCAGTAGCTGCAGAGTAGAAAACCATGACACTGGTATATGTCAATTCATTTTTCTTTTTCCTCTCTCTCTCTCTCTCTCTCTCTCTCTCTCTCTCTCTCTCTCTCTCTCTCTCTCTCTCTCTCTCTCTCCTCAATATGTAGACTAGACTGGCTTGTACTCACAGAGATTAGCCTGCCTCTGCTTTTCCAGTGCCCAGTGCTACAATCAAAGACGTGCACCATCCTCAATAAACTGTTTCATTCTTTGCAGACAGTTAAATGACAGTTAGGAGCCCAGTGGAAACCATGTGACAGAATTCAGAGCAGTCCCATGGAATGTGACAAGTGGCCACTCCTCCTGTATTGTAAGTGGGGAAATTTATAATCCTGTTGGCTGCTTTCAGAGTCTGTGGGCATAAATGTAGCTTTATTTAGGATAAAACTATTCCTGGGGCTGTGGGGGGGTGGGGAGGTAGTGGGGCCATTGCTTATTACTGGGTTCTGAAATGTGTGCTACAAAGAGTCAGAGAGTGAGTACTTTAGCTTTGCCAACCTGAAGGTCCATGGTTCTCATGGCAACCATTCAGTTCAGTCATTATAGTGTAAATATCATGAGAGTGAAAGGACTGTGGTTCAAATAAAACATCATTTGCACATACAGCCACTGGTCTATTTACTTCACTGAACTGTCACGACCTTGTTGAGCCAAGACTGTATCATTCCATGGGCTTCTCTCCTGCTTAGAAACTCCTAGTTCTTGCAGAATTAAAATTCCTTCCTTAAGTCAGTTTTATTGAGAGACTTTAAAGAATGTTTTTTATTAAAGTCAAATAATATCAACCTAATTAATTCAGCACTTCATACACATAATCACTTATAGTATTCACAAAACTCCTGTAAAGCTGGTTGTAAGAGATTCATTATTTAGATGGTAAAATGGAAACACTTTCATTTACTAATTGACAGAAAGAATATTTGATGTCAGGCTTCTCTGTGGTGATGAAGCTCTCAATCTCTATTCCTCAGCACTTAAGAGTTGCAAGTAGGCTCTTTCTTCAGCAATATTACCAAACCTTCACAAACACAGAAAAGAAAAAAAAATAGAGAGTCCATTTCAGGGAGGGTGTGGTTCCAAAATCTTCAGAAAGGTTAAAAGAATGAACATTAATGAAATTGTCTTGATTGTTTAGTTTCACGGTTATACCCATGAAAGGGGTGGACAGCAGCTACTTTTAGCCATTTCTACCACTGTAGCCAGGCTTCCTCATAAGGAGTGGTACCATTGTCTGCTCCCTGACTGTCACGTTAAAGCAGTGTGAGTCCTCAGGACTGTAGCACTTATATATTAGCATACTTAGCTGCAAGAAAATATTCTCTGCCTCACTTCTGATGTCGGGATCCCATGCAAATGCATCTAAGTAATAGAACCTAGCTGCACAGGAGTCTGGGAAGTAGATATTTTGGACTCCTTAAATGGAGATTGAGAAAGCTTCTCCTCTAAAAACTAAGGTTTTCTTTTGATTGCCTTGAATGTGTTTTCTCCACATTGTCGGGAGTCCTAGAGACAGGTAGGTGGACTTTTAAAAATTTAAACTTAAAGGGACTCTTCCCTCATCCCCATCCGCATCCCAATCAGCTGAGCCAGAATAATGACTTCATAGTAATTTTTCACAGTACACTTGAGGGAAAGTAATGCATTCATTATTGGAATAAAAGTGGTTCATGCATATAAATTTTGCCCTTGGCAAAGCAAATGATCAAAGCCCAAGCCAAAGGGAAAGATGGCAGGGCCATGATGCTACATTCAAGTTCCCCGCAATGGTATGGAAGGAGCGTTCTCTATTGCAGATGAATTTATGACTCATGGCTAAGACCTGGTGAGGTATTGGTCTTTGAAATGAGGCATTGTTAGTATATATTAATTAGATGGATGTTTAATTGTCTTACAATCTATCTTCAGCTATTGAAAGTATGCTGTACTTATTCAGGAAAACATTTCAGTAGTGCTAAGAGGAAGAGCAGAACTACCATCCAGTATGAATGGCAATCTGCGAATTCAGTTCCAAACCCTTGACTTAGCATAGCATGTGATTTGCCATAAGTAACTCTATTCCCAATCTCAACCTTCATAGCCTTGAAATGTGGAGGTGATGGCATGGGGAGGATTAATGAAAAAATATGTGTGGAATAATTTGCACTTCTTGAAAAGCACCGCACTATATATTCAGGAATATTGTTATTTGTGATGAGAGGGTGTCAGAGGCATAAATTTGGGTTCTTTGAATTTATTGGCATACAGGAAAACAGAGAATCTAGGTCAATGGGAGGCCTTTTTCTCAGACAGTTTCTGTTATGAATAAGGCACAAAGGAAACTTTCTCAGGGAAACATTGTCAGCTTCCACAATTATTTCAATAAGCAACCGTCTTTCAGAAAGGTGTGATTTAAAGCCCGGTACAGTGTCCTCTTCAAGACAGGTCTGTAAGCCTCATCTTCTACATTTTCAAGTTATTCTCTGGCAATAAGCACCACTTGTGCATATTACTGAGCATACTCCAAAGCTGTGCAGAAAATTCATCCCAGGGAATCTTATTTTAATCGGATTTTATCAAATTTCCCATGAACTGCAAAAGAAACATGTGTACTTTTCACGTCCTAGGAGATTGTTACCTTTCCTTAAATCTAGATCTAGACCCAGCTGCGGATGACATCATGCAACAGCAGAAACCACCTTGTTTCAAGATGACATTCAAAAGACAGAGCCTTCTGTAAGCCAGCTGATCGCCGACAAATTATGCAAATTTCTAAAAAACATGAATGCAGCTGCAAAAACAGTTATTACTTTACTGTGTATAACTGTTGATTGATTAAATAATAGAAGTAAAAATTTAAAATATGCCATGCTAAAAGTGCTACTTGGAGACATTGGCTAAATTCTCTCTCTCTCTCTCTCTCTCTCTCTCTCTCTCTCTCTCTGTCTTCCTTTCTTCCTTCCTTCCTTCCTTCCTTCCTTCCTTTCTTTCTGTCTGTCTGTCTTCCTTCCTTCCTTCTTTCCTTCCTTCCTTCCTTTCTCTCTCTCTTCCTTCCTTCCTTCCTTTCTTTCTTTCTTTCTTTCTTCCTTCCTTCCTTCCTTCCTTCCTTCCTTCCTTCCTTCCTTCCTTCCTTCCTTTCTCTCTCCCTCCCTCCCTCCCTCCCTCCCTCCCTCCCTCCCTCCCTCCCTCTCTCTCTCTCTCTCTCTCTCTTTCTTTCTTTCTTTCTTTCTTTCTTTCTTTCTTTCTTTTTCCTTTCTTTCTTTCTTTCTTTCTTTCTTTCTTTCTTTCTTTCTTTCTTTCTGTCCATCCTTTCTTCCTTCTCTGTTTATTTTATCAAATCCTGGAACATGCTTATATCTCCCAAGAAAGATATAGATATCATATTCTCTTCACTATAAAAACTTTTGAATTTGACTTTTTTATGTATCTGTTGAGAATGGATTAGTAACAAATAGAATCTGAAAAGCTGATTTGAATTCTGGATCAGTGGCTGATTTTTCCACCACAAAAGTAGTTTTCAAGTGTCATCTTTCCTTCCAAGATGGATGTAACTAAAGAAGACCTCTGTTCTACCCTGTAAAAGACAGGGGATTTGAAGGGAGCACATACTGGATTGGCACTTGACAATATTTCGCCTTCACAAATAATCATATTATATAAGGAAAGATGATATTAACATTGATCTGCCCAGACACCGGCTCTGACACTTGTTGATATCACTTAAATATTTCTATAACGTCAGCAAGATGGTTCAGCAATTAAAAAATTAAAATTCTGATAACCCGAGTTTAATCTCTAGAATCCTTGGTAGAAGGAGGAAAAAGCAATTCCTAGAAATTGGCTTCTAACCGATGTCTTACACACACACAATACAGGAAACTACAAAAAATATTCTGAGATCAATAAGGAAAATGATAGGTGAAAAAGCAGAGAAATCTTACCAGGCAGAGAAATATAGCTTCTTTTTTTATTTTTTCAAATAAGCCAGGATTCAGACATAGCATCCAAAATTTTAAGAGTATAAGAAGCCAATTTTCTACTGAAGGTGGCACTCAGAGTCCAGCAATATAGGACTAAGCCACCAGAAATAAGAATGCATGCAGCTGCCATTCTGTCCTGGGAATGACAGGGTTAAAGACAAGGAGTCTCAGCAAACCAAGATTTCCCCTTAGAACTACATTAATGGTGGCAAGTGATCCCAAAGTCAGCCATCTCTCATTGTAGGCACAAAGGGTCCATGACCTTCTTATTCACAAACACCGAGTTAAATCAATGTTTTACATTTCAGAAGAAGGAAGCATGAAAATTGTATTTACTAAGCATCAATGTATGAAAGAAAATTCAGGGCAATAGACATTCTTGAGTACAACTGCCGTTAAAGAAATATGTTCATATTATGTCATCACTGTAATGCAAGGCCACCAAGCTGAGGGGCAGCTAAGCTGTTAGTAAAATATCATATTATCAATCCATTTAATAGGGTCTGCAGGACTTCATTCTTTCCAGATTGCTATCTCTGTTTCCAAGAAGGTAAAATAAAATAAATGCTTTGTAGAGAAGAGAAAAGAAGATCCAGGCTTTGAAGAAACTGAGTCATCTAGAAAGTGAGAGAGGAGCTCGAAGGGACTATAAGGCAATGGACTTTCCTATAGCATCCCAGCTGTTGTTTGGCTGTTGTTTGTCTTTTTAAACCAATGAATCTTAAGCTGGGATAAGGGATATGGGAAATATGGGAAAGCCTGTGATGTTCTTTGTAATGCTCAGGAGGACACTTACATGATTTGCACATAAAATATTGAATTTGAAAAAAAAAAAGTCTTATTTTGAATTCCCGAGCCATTTGTTGAATGTGGTATAGCACATTAATATGGTAGAGGGGACAGATAACAAACACACAAGCTCAGGATGAAAACCCTCATGGGAGATGGAGAACAACCATGCAGGACTTCAGTGTGTGGTGATGGGAGAAGGGGTAGGGAGGGAGAAACAGGCAGACAGACAGACAGAGACAAAGGGATAATAGAGTGTTTGTGTGCAAGAATGTGTGCATGTGTGTGTGTGTGTGTGTGTGTGTGTGTGTGTGTGTGTGTGTGTGTGTGACAGCTCCAAATCTGTCTCCTGAACAAGGACAGGAATCTAAGTAGGCAGACTGTACTATCTCGGAACAATGCAAAAGTTTACTTCTGTCCCCTGACCTACATGGCGCAAACTAGTTTATCAATAGGTTAGCTGACACATACTCTCTAACTAAACTGTCTGGAGCAGCCACACATCTAAAGAGATAACAAAATAGATACTGGGATAATTAGACATGAATCAGGATGAGTGTATGGTACAATAGAAAAGTCATTCACTAGAAGGTTTGGAAAACTTGTGAGCTGCAAGAGATTTTGTTTTAGGTGTTTGTTTGGCAAAAGAGCTGCATCTACGTTTGTGGCGGTTAAAAGGCTTCATAGAGAATGGGGTTTGGCATGGGAAGTAGAAGGAATTTAGAGTAAGGTATAAGATGGAATAGATCGGAGTAGATAATAGCTTTACTTCCAATTTTATTTACTTCATTTTAAGCTGTTCTTTTGTTACTTACTTAAATATTAATGATGCATTTAATTACATTCCTACTAATGAATAGTTTGCTTCCAATAATTTTCTAAAAGAAAAATATTACATAAAATATTTGTAATCATATTAGGTTTTTGTGTGTCTCCAAAGTGAAAACATCCTAGAGATGGGATTATGGGGTCAAATTATTCACATGTAATAATTGTACAGATCTCGTCATAAAAGTCATTGCACTGGGTCCTCCTCTGCAGGCAGTGTGCACATCTCTCATTCTGCAACCTTACCTACCAATGGGGTTTGATAGCAAACTCCAGAGAAGCAAACAGAGGGCACACTGGTACTGTATCAGCTCATCACAGGTGGGCGATAGTTCTACTGAGTAGAAAGATTAGGAATCGTGTTCTCATCTCTTTAGAGGTTTGGTGACTACTGCAGTTGACTGCTGCATTTTGTGGAACCAATCAGGTTGCCTCATTGTTTTTCCTACTAAATCAGATTTCAACTTGTTTCTTTCACACACTAGACTTTTAACACAAGACTTCCCCTTTTTGTAAATTTAAATATGTCCTCTTGAATCAGATTGTATACAGGCACCCTTTTCTAAACTTCAAGGTATCATTTTTTCTATAGTTTTTCATCCATACTCAAATGTGGTTCCTCCACATTTTGTTTTATGAAAACGATTAAATTATATTTTAACACTAATAGCTTATTTCATCACAGCCTCGAGATTTTGCAAGCGAATCAGTTTTGCTCCACAGAACATATTCTGTTCCCAACACATTGCTGCACTACCTCCCTTATTACGGTCGATAATTAATATTATGATGCGTGAGCTTGGTGTTTTTCCTTAGAACTTATGGTTTTGATTTGGCTAAAAATTCTCAGTTAACTTTGTTCAGAACACATGGAGAAGGGAGAGAGCTGGATTTGAACCTATGAAGAACTGTATACCTGCAAGTATACCAAAGTCAATCTAGGAGCTCTCCTCAGGGGTCACCTTCTCTGCCTTCCATTACACGGATAGAGCTCACAACCCTACAGTGCACATCTGTGACATTTTCTCCTCCTCTCCACAGAGCCAGAACACTAGGTATTCTCCAGGCCACTGTCCATCTGTCCTTCCAGAGACAATCTTCCTTCTGCAATTTATAGACTTAAGCACTCAGCAGCTTCATCAACAACTAACAATAAAGACATTTCTTTTTTTTCTCTTATTTTCCTGGTCATTTTTATAATAGCAGAGAAAATGGGTACAATATGGTTATTCTAACCCAGTGTCTTAATGATGAATGTTTAAGCATGCTCTCTTTAAGGAGATATCTCTGATCATGTTTTGTTGCATGGTAATTGCTTTAATAATAATATCCACTCCTCTTGTTTCAATTTTAAATTTAAACCTTTTCTAAAAAACATGCATTTTATTGATACTCTTCATTTGAAAGTGTATGTTATTTTCTCTTTAGATGTTATTTTTCAACATCCGTAACTTTACCTTTTTATCGTCTTTACCTCAACTCATATACGAGGTAAGCTGGTATTGATTGTTGAACTTTTAAAAGTCTTTAGTTCACAAAGACAAAGACTTTTTTTTTTACAAATCCTTCTGTTTTGTTTATAATTTGCATATTATTTCCTATATGTTGAATATCCCAATTAATTTTAAGCTCTGTTTTCTTGAAATAAGTGTTGTGGGGTGGTAAAATTAACTTAGACTGCTACTCACAGTAACATCATCACTTCACTGGGAGAATTTCTAACACCAACTTTGGATTCTCTGGTTAATGCTATATTTTATTTTTGCATTTTATATACTTTAAAAATCCCATGTGTATAATTCAATTCTTCCACTTTCCTTTTTTTTTTTTTAAGTGTGTGTATGCTTGATTGTTGAATGTGTACATGATTGCTCCTGGAGGTTGAAAGTGAATTAGTGTTCCAGTGTAAGTTGCCCAGTGTGGGGGCTGGACACTGAACTTAGGTCTTCTCGAAGGACAGTACTAATTCATAATTGCTGATCATCTCTGAAGCTCCCAGTTTACACTTCTTAATTAATGGCATTATAGCTTAATAATATACATTCTTAGGGCCATTTGTATGTTTTCTTTTCTTTTTTGTTTCATTTTTATTGAAAGAATGAGTAGTCCATGGTAAACCTTTCCTAATTAGTTCAATAATAATGCTAGCACATAATGTCGATTCTTGTTTTAGCTTACCCATGTCTGTGTATAGTAAACAGAGGTTGTGCATTATATTTTGAAAACTTCTGTGCCCTTAGGTTTCCAAGAAAGTTTCAATAAAGTGCAACAAAATATTGAAAAAGAAACAGAAGAGCAAGGATCCATCTCGGTGTAGAGTTGATGTCAGCCACGTATGTGCTGACAGTGGCAGGACTCTCTCAGGGTTCTTCTCAGACACAGCGCCTTCAGTGGAGCATCTGCGATGATCCCACTTAAAGCTACCACTCTTCTCACTAAGCCCACAGAATCCCTACTCCCCTGACTCTGTCTTAATTTTCCGTAGAATTTATCACAGCCCATGATGATAAATGCTTTAGTTGCATGCTATATGCATTGCTAACTATCTACTTTTCTCCACTATGGTGTGAACTCTACAAGCCCAATTGTATCTGGATTTTTTGCATCAAGGTTAGAGCCCATAGTTGTAAATACAGGAAGTTCACTGGTGGAAAAATGAGAGCCTACTTTCAACAAGGCATATGAGATGAAGAAGACTCCAGGTTGTTTTTGAAACACATGTGTGCAGAACAAATCACTGACCATGAATTTTGAGTGTAATTAGAAAATCAAAGTCTTCTATTGGGAGGTATATTTTCCAACAAGAATTATTTTTATATTTTAAACTTTCTATTAAATTTTAATTAATTCTAAAGTAATTAGAATATGTTTTTTAAAATCATGTTTAGAATGACAAAAAAAAAACTCTGGAAAATTTAAATATTCCCATAGACTACTAATGTACCCTTACTACATAAGAAAGTAACACTGAACCACTGAATTAAATGCCATGATAAAAGAACAGACTTAGAAATCAGAGAGCTAGGTACACAGTTGATATGGACTGCCCAGCTTACGTAAGATTGTACTGCCTGACCAGGGAGGAAGTTCAACTCAGAAGAGACCAGAAGAGTGGACAGCAGATAAGCTGTTGAAAAGAAAAAAACAAAATACCAATTTCCATCAAAATTAGTTATTTTTCTGGTCACAATGACAGAAGTGTCTAACAGAAAGGAAAGAAAGACCTATTTTGATGACAATTTCAGAGGGTTCTAGTCGTCGTTAATGGATACAAAGGCTTCATGTAGTAGAGGAGGCTCCATCGTGCCTGGCTGTAAAATGAAGGATATAGGGCAGAACCAAAAATTACAATCTACTGTGGACTGCTTCTATCTGCTGGGCCCTACCACCCAACTCAGTGCCACCGTCAGTCAATCAAAGACTCAAACACAGGAGTCTGGTAAGAAAATCTCACATCCAAATCATTACCACAACAAACCTTCTATGAAAAGAGAAAACGTAAACAAAATTGTGGGTATAGAAACATTTTATACTCACCACAGAAAACACCAGAAATAAATTTTAAGTCCATTGCTATCTTGGGGGAAAAAAAAGCCTTAAATATAAAAGATACTGGAATGGGATCCTTATAAAATCAAGGTCACATACAAGCAAATAGAAAACACTCCAATCTACCAAGCTCTTAAAGTGACAGGATGGATTCAACCATAAACAACTAGTTTTGTTCTCTAAATGGAACAATAAGGCAACTGCAAATGATGACTTTATCCTAAGTGACCCCACAGATAAAGTTGCCAGAATTCATAGATCACACACAGAGAGAATTGTGAAAAGCCTTTGATGTCCTGGGAGCCTTGGCCTTTGTAAAAAGGGAGATAGCCCACCTTTACTTTCATTGTAGTCTAAGCACGAATCAACAATGCTGCTTCAAGTGAGGATCTGCACAAAATAAACTGGGCCCAGAGCTTATTCAATTGCCCAGAACAGTAGAGACTCTGTCTCTATATCTTCTCTGTCAATAATAATTATCCCATTCTGAAAAGGATGTTATAGATACACAGTCAAAATGACCCTTTAAGAGAAGATATAATTTGGCTTACAGAAATCCACTGCCAACAAATAACTGCTTGTAAAGGTAACCACAACAAAGCCTCCCATTGGGAAGTGAGAAATACAGTAAACTGCACCCCCATCCTAGAATGTGTCTTCTATAAGAAGTCACCACATTGCCAATTAACCAGTATTTATTTTCTCAGTGTGGTGACATGTTTGGGAAGCTAAATACAAAATTAGGACTCAGAAGAACTTGCTGTTTGTCTCCTCTCAGTTCCTCTCCCAGTCCTACTCCCTTCTGAATAAACCTCAAGCAAGACAACACAACCATCCCATAAGGATCATTTTCCTGGCTCAGTTTCATATGAGACCAGAAAATGATATAGCATCCGTTTATAAACTAGACAGGGCTTGCCCTACTATGTCAACACAGAAAAATCGATCCACTAGTCCCAACCCAAAGCAGTGGCCTTTGGGGCTACTTCAGAAATCAATTCTGGAGTAGAATAGAAAGGTCCTGCTCCAAGGCCTGAGAACACATGCCTGAATCCCCAGCTTTTGTGCCTGTTTCCCTTAGTAACCTTACCACTAGGGCTCTAAGTGAGGATCCACAGGGGACAAGCCATCCTGGCTAGTGCATATTGTCTCTTTATGCTTAATATAAAATAAAAAAATATGTTTATTGCTCTCTATTATCTTTCTTATTTTTGTTGTTGTTACAGTTGGTGTGCCCTGTGTGTGCATGTATGTGTGTATGTTTAACAAGTAACTACAGTCCCAATCCATAAGTCAAAAAGATTTCACTTTCTTTCTCCTCTTCCTATTTCTGCCGGATGCTTCCTCAGCTTAAATGAAAACACTGTTAAAACAAATGCCTCTACCTATTTCAGGGTGGAGTAACAAGTTAGGCAGAGAATCTGATCAGTGCTTTGGGTATGGTGCAGCCACTGGCGAGACTTCATAGCCTAATGTGTTTATGTTACATTAATCCTGATACCTAAATATACAGTTCAGGATGTCATTTTATGAATCCAAATCCATCACTAAATTCCTCAACATTGAAGATCATGTGCACGCTAGGATTCTTCATGCACTCTTCTATTCAACTCATCATCAGCAACAAAAAAACAATCTTCAGCTAACACACACACACACACACACACACACACACACAAACACACACACATATAATTAAAAATAAGCTAATATCTGCATAGTGATGATTCTCGGGACATTTGGTTATATAGATGCACACACACAGACACACACACACACACACACAAAAGAGAATTATCCACGAAAAATGTGTCAGATCTCCTTAAGGCAATCACTTTCTATGGACTGTTCTTATGAGTCATCTCTTAAAATCTAAGTGCATTGTGAACATGGTGATACTTTAAAGCCACAATTCAATCAGTTTCTGCCGTGTAAGGAAGAAGCAGACCATCTTGCCACTCTTTAATATCCCTCATCCTCTCAGATAGTTTGTGATCATGGTGGTTCAGTGAAAGAAATGATCGTCTAGATGTCTGCTGATGAGTTTCGCGTTGTTGCGTCCATTGTTTTCTCCTGTAGCACACTGGACAATCGAAAGTAGCCCCCATTGATTCTTCCTGTGCTTGTCTCATTAGTTCGAATGCCACTCTGATGCCCTTCAAAGAATCAGTCCAATAAAGGGTCATCAGGCATTGTGTGCTACTAAAGCAGTTAGTGCTACATCCTTTCAGTCTCTTACAGCTGTGGCCATTCACTGTCTCCAGGGAACAGAACACAATGGTTGAGGTATCCATCACCTATCACAGGGATAGTTTCTTTTCTCTTTTCTCCTTACCTCCACAGCAGAACAATCTGTCCAATAACAGATTTCTTTTGAGGGTTTAATTTTTAAAAAACTGTATTTATTAGTATAAACCATATCCCACAAATCAAAGAATGTAAAAAGTGTGTAGCCTTTAGTGTTATGAAGATTTGGTTTTGCCAACAGACTTTTCAGAGTCTAGGTTCCACTTATGATTTAATGGTTTTCTCATTTCCTGCATAACTTAGAGTCCTTCAAGCAGACCATGTGTCATTTGTCTGTACACACACACACACACACACACACACACACACACACACACACCACTCACATACATATACACACACTGTGGGTTTGGCCTGCTGGTTCATGTCTAGGTTCCAGCATTGACACTTTTCTTCTCTGGGCTTGTAAGGAATTGTGACTTCTCAGATATATCACAGAGTCACTTCCTCTCGTGGATTTCCTACCACTAACCCATCCTAGTGTTGCCCTCAGCTGAGTTCCTACCACATAGCAGTTCATGCACCCAGCCTTGCTTTCATGATGCAGACTGGGGGGCATTTCTCTAGTCTTATGGGCTTCATCTAGCTCTATCTACTAATTTCCTGTGAGCTACCCAGGCTCTCCATCATGCACGTTTAGAGAAAGATATGAACTAAAAAAAAATCCCAATATATTAGCCACCCATTTCTACTTTCTCTTTTTCCATACTCTTTCTCTGTCTGAAATAGAGAAAAATCATCTGAGAATCATAGATCATTCTGAATTAATGCTATATATCGTTGGCCTACATATATCTAGAAACACAAAAAATATAATTTGAACCTCATTAATCACATCAGGGGGAAGCTTTGCTTTTTATTCTCAACATAAAGCTATTAACCTAACATGTTGTAGACAAATATCTCCTATATACCCCATCTTTCCACAAATTTTTCTCCTGACCTTGCTTTATTCTTTGTTGTATGGCAAATTCAGAAGGTTCCTGTCATATTCCTTCTTGCAAGGAGACATTACTCTTTAGAGTTGAACATGGTTTTCTGTCTACAAATTTATTTTCCAATGAGAGAGTCTATATAAAAATAAATGAGAAAAATTTAAGCTTGTCCTTTGACATAAGCAGATATGCCTTAATAGCAATATTAAGGGGCATGGTTGAAGGACAGTATTAACCAGTGATTAGAGAGTGAAACTCCAACACAGAGAATCCAGTATTTGGAGATATGTGTCTGACTCAGCATCTGGTGTACAAATTACTTTGTAATTAGCCCTCTGCATCATATGTCAAACATACATAGGTTACAGCAAGGTGGGCTGGAAGAGTGAAACTGTTATCTGTGTTATTACTTCCTAAACAACATAATAAAGCAAACATCTGTGCATTGTTCATATTGTATCAGGTATTATAACTAGAGAGAGAGTCTAAAGTAAATTGGAGGATGTGTGTGGTTTTATGTTAATAGCATAATACTATGTCATTGTATGTAAGGTGCCTGAGCACCATATCTGGGCTCTGTAGGGGTTCTGGAACCCAAAGGAGCTGATTGAGTGTGTGTGTGTGTGATAATAAGAGGTAAAGACAACCCCAGATAAAGCATGCCTTTAATTTGTCCTGAGTGGCAATGGCTCTCAAAGGCTTTTCCTGTAGTCTAACAAGTCCTGCCTTGGAGGACAAAAGTACAGAAATCTCCTAGAAAATAATATTGCTACTCAGTGAGAGCTATCATTGCCATCTTCATGGTGAGAGTCTATCTACCATGCTCATTCAGACACTGATTTGGGGAGGGGGGGAAGAAGAAAGAAAATGTAAATTGTTGGATTACAGTTAAATAACTTGTGTTTCTTGCAATTTACGCTAATAGTTATTCATTATTCAGTCAACTATTTGGTACAACAGATAAATATTCTCCCACTTGTTAGTCCCTGGGGGCTTCCTTAATCCTATCTGAATTTACTTTATGTGAATTTCCCAGTAATCAGAAGTTATAGGTTGGATGCATCTTATACTAGGGACACCCATGGTGTAACTGCTTCGTTTTTTCTTTTCATTTCAAAGGAAATGGTCCATCCAAAGTGAAAATTGTTGGTGGGTTGTTTTTTTTTTTATGTGGCAGAGAATATTTTCCTCTTTGCTGGTGCTGTTATTGTTGAAGTTGTTTTAATCAGATAGTTATTTCAAACAGAAGCAATCAGGTTCCTTTTTTCAGTGCCATTTTCCTCCCCCATCCTCTTCATCCATGCTGTTAAGAAAATACTCTTGTTAGTGATGTGATTCATATACTTTCCTGTGTAGCTAAAGCAGCTGCGAAGATCATCCCATAGGCATCATCTCAGATGGTCTTCACAAGGGTAAAATAGCATTAGAATGCAGCGATATTCCAAAGTTTTAGGTATTTTATTTTGAGGCCTAATGTGTCTTTAAGAGATGAAGAATGAATTTATGATTTGGGAAGAAGAAAGAGGACTTTTAAATTTCAAGCTCCACACATGAGATGATGCTATGCTTCTAAACAGAAAACCGGGTCTCATTTGTCCAGGGAGCACATTAAAGTCCCTGTTGGGACAGAGGTGGCTTTAGGTTTCCATATGAGAGATTAACTTATCCACGTGCCACCATTATATGGCAGGCATTTGATCATCCATGGAGATCAAAATTCTGGAAATAACACACAAGATAATGAAATTTGACTGTAAGAAAGATGAATGAAGAAGAGCAGTAACCATATTTTCCCAACACAACTGGGAAGATACACATATAAACACACAGTGGTTGTGACATAACTGTGGGTCCCTCACAAACTCAAGCCAGACAAATATCCCAGTGTGGTGCCAAGAAGGTGTGCATATAGTCTAAGTCTTAGGTGAGGAGTCATTCATGTTGGATAACTGTTGGGTAAGGAAAGTTCTTATTATTTTTATTATATGATCTCTGACATATCAATCACACTCTGGGTAGCCCCCAAACCCAAGAATATCTTCCCACTATAAACTGACTCAGTGTGAAGAGGGAGAGGGAGAGGGAGAGGGGGAGGGGGAGAGGGAGAGAGGGAGAGAGGGAGAGGGAGAGAGGAGGAGGGGGAGAGGGAGAGAGGGAGAGGGAGAGGGAGGGGGAGAGGGAGAGAGGAAGAGGGGGAGAAGGGGAGAGGGAGAGGGGGAGAGGGAGAGAGGGAGAGAGGGAGAGGGAGAGAGGAGGAGGGGGAGAGGGAGAGAGGGAGAGGGAGAGGGAGGGGGAGAGGGAGAGAGGAAGAGGGGGAGAAGGGGAGAGGGAGAGGGGGAGAGGGAGAGAGGGAGAGAGGGAGAGGGAGAGAGGAGGAGGGGGAGAGGGAGAGAGGGAGAGGGAGAGGGAGGGGGAGAGGGAGAGAGGAAGAGGGGGAGAAGGGGAGAGGGAGAGGGGGAGAGGGAGAGGGATGAGGAGAGGGAGAGAGGGAGAGGGGGAGAGAGAGAGAGGGGGAGAGGTGGAGAGGGAGAGGGGGAGTGGGAGAGGGAGAGGGGGAGTGGGAGAGGGAGAGGGAGAGAGAGAGAGAGAGAGAGAGAGAGAGAGAGAGAGAGGGAGAGAGGGAGAGAGGGAGAGAGGGAGAGAGGGAGAGACAGAGGGAGATTGAATGGACATGAATTTGGTTGAGAATGAATTTGGGAAGATTTCTGGGAGAAGGTAAATATGACCAACATACAGTGTACGAAATTCTCAAGAAATTATTAAAAATTGTATTTAAAAAAGAGAGAGAGTAGAAAATGGTTCTAAATTCATTTACATCTGCATTTTAAAACTGACATGAGAAAATACCAAATTGATTTCCAAAGTGGTTATACAAGTTTGCACTCCCACCAGCAATGGAAGAGTGTTTCCCTTGCTCCACATCTTCACCAGCATGTGTTGTCTTTTAAGTTTTTGATCTTAGCCATTCTGATGGCTGTAAGTTATAGTTGTTTTGATTTTCATTTCTCATGACTAAGGGCTTTGAACACTTCTTTAAGTGCTTCTCCACCGCACACAATTCCTCTTTTGGGAATTCTCTTTTCAGTTCTGTACCCCATTTTACTTGGGTTATTTGGGATGTTGGTGTCTCCTGGAGTTCTTTGTAAATTTTGGTGATAAGCTCCCTGTCAGATATAAGATTGGTGAAGATCCTTTCACAGTTGGGCTGCCGATTTTGCCTACTGACAATGTGCACTGCCTTACAGAAGATTTTCAGTTTCATGAGGTTCCATTTCTCAATTGTTGATCTTAGAGCCTGAATCATTGGTGTTCTGTAAAGGAAATTTCTTCCTATACCAATGTGTTCAAGGCTATTTCCCATTTTCTCTTCTATGAGATTCCATGTTGACTCAGGTGGACTTGAGATTTGTGCGGGGCAATAAGTATGGATCTATTTTCAATCTTCTACATGTAACCATCCTGTTTGTCCAACACCATTTGTTGAAGATGCTTTCATTTTTCTATCTTAATTTTATCAAAAATCAAGTGTTCATTGTTGTACGGGTTTATTTATGTGTCTTTGATTTCTGGGTCTTCTGAGTCTTTCTTTGGAAATCAATTTGGCACTTTCTTAGAAAATTTGGAATAGTTCTACTTCAAGACCCAACAATACCATTCCTGAACATATACCCAAAAGATGCTGCAACGTATCTCACAAAGATACGTGCTCAACTATATCAATAGCAGCTTTATTCATAATAACCAGAAACTGGAAACAACCTAGATACACCTCAACTGAAGAATGAATAAAGAAAATGTGATAAATCTATACAGTGGAATAACATTCATCTATTAAAAACCAAGGTATTGTGAATTTTGCAGGCAAATGGATGAAACTTGAGAATATCATCCTGAGTGAAGCAATCCAGTCCCAAAAAGATATGCACGGTATGTACTCACTTATAAGTGGATATTAGTCATAAACTACAGGTACCATGCTACACTTCATAGACCCAGAGAAGTTAAACAAGAAGAAAGGCCCAAGTGAAGAAGCTTGCATCTCACTTAGAAGGGGAAATAAAATAGTCATAAAAGACAGATGAAAGGAGGGAACTGGGAAGGAGGGGGAGTGGGAGATTCAGTATCAGGTGTGGGGAAGAGCAGGAGAGATGGCTAAATACCCACGAAAATGAAAGGAAATCTTGCAAAGGGCAAGGAGTTGAGGAACATCTCCAGGATGAGGCAGAGGCCTGGGATAGGAGAGGTGCCCAAGAATCAATGGGGGTGATCTTAGCTGTGACTCACTACATTGGGGATAGGGAATCTGAAGAGGTTACCTCCTGTAGCCAGACATGAACTCCAGTAGACTGATAGAGACACCAACACACTCACAAATCTTTAACCTCAACTTTACCCAATCTACAAGAAATGCAAGCACTGAGGTGGGGGGGGGGGGGAACAGAGACAGATAGAATGGCCAACCATTAAACAGCCCAATTAGAGACCCATCCTATGGGCAAGTACCAATTCCTAACATTATTAATGATACTCTGTTATACTTGCAGGCAGGAACATGGTCATCTCTGAGAGGCTCCACTCAGCAGCTGATTCAGACAGATACAAATACCAACAGCCAAACAGTGGATGGAACTTGGGTACACTTATTGAAGAATGAGAGGAAGGATTGCAGGCCCAAAATGGGTATGAACTCCACAGGAAGACTGACAGAGTCAACTAACCTGAAACCTTAGGGCTCTCGTAATATGAACCTCCAACCAAAGAACATACATGAGCTGGACCTAGGCCTCCCACTCCTATGTAGCAGATGTGCAATTTGACCTTCATGTGGGCCTTAAACAAATGGAACTGGGGTAGCCCAAAAGCTCTTGACTGTAAGTGGGATATGTTCTACTAGCTGGGCTGCCTTGTCTACCCTCAGTGGGAGAGAAAGTGCCTAGGCTCTCAGAGACTTGAAGAGCCAAGGTAGAGAGGGGATACCTAGAGGAGCTTCTACCTACTCAGAAAAGAAGGGGCTGGGGCTGGGGAAAGGATTGTGGGAGGGGTAACTAGGTGGGGGGGTCAATGAGCGAGATGTAAAGTGAATAAGTAAAAGTTAATCAATCAATCAAGCAAGCAAAAAGCAAAACAACCCCCTCCTCCCCCCAAATTAGCATGCCAATCCTCTGAGAGGCTCTGTTAGCAGCTAACTGAGACCAATGATACATTGGACAGAGGTCAGATACCCCTATGGAAGAGTTAAAGGAAGTGCTGAAGGATCTAAAGATGGTGGCGATCCCACAGGAAGACCAACATTGTCAACTAACCTGAACCCTTGGGAGTTTCCAGAGACTGAGCCACTACCAAAGTGCATACAAGGGCTGAACTGAGACCCCAACACTTATGTAGTAGAGGCCTGCCTTGTCTGGCCTCAGTGGGAGACAATATGCCTAATGCTGCAGAGACATGGTACCTCAGGGTATGTGTGTGTATGTGCGTTGGGGGGGGGGGGGGATACCTAACAGGCACCCTCCAAAGAAGAAGGGGAGGAGAGAAGAACTCTGTAAGTGGGACAGGGGCAACATTTGGGATGAAAATAAATCAATTAATAAAAAATAATGAGCTTTAAAAATTAAATAAAATCTAGACATGTAAAAAAAAATGTTCTCAAATGTTATTTGACCTCTTTTTTTTGTACAAAGAATGAGTAAGCTATAAACATTGGTTTTTCCTGTTTGTAACCAAGACACAGGACTAAAACCCATAAGTCCAGCCAGTTTTAATTTGCATTACTACAGTAAATTAAGCCCAGCCAGTTTTAAATAAAGAACATATAATGGCATGTCTTCTTTAGCATAGCCGGAGATTTTGTACTTTTAATCAAAATCAATATGGCCCAAGAGACTACGTTGTCATTTCTTTCTTTTATTTTTTATTAGATATTTTCTTCATTTACACTTTAAATACTATCCCCTTTCCTGGTCCCCCCTCGGAAAACTCCCCATCCCCTCCCCCTCCCCCTGCTCACCACTCACCCATTCCAGCTTCCCAGCCCTGTCACTCCCCTATACTGGGGCACAGAACCTTCACAGGACCAAGGTCCTTCCCTCGCATTGATGATGGACTAGGCCATCCTCTGCTTCATATGCAGCTAGAGCCATGAGTCTCACCATGTGTTTTCTTTGGTTGGTGATTTAGTCCCAGGGAGCTCTGGGGGTACTGGTTAGTTCATATTGTTGTTCCTCCTAGGGGGCTACAAATCCCTTCAGCTTCATTCTCAGAGCATTCTTCTTTCCTTGCATCTGGAGTGGCAGCTTCAGGAAGAGGAGCCACTGCAGAGGGACTGGGAGGTTATCTGCACCACCATTTGTGCTTTCCTTGAGAAGAATCAAAGAGTAGATTTTTTTTCAGGAAAGTCAAATATTTCATGGGTGGGTTCAACTTGCTAAAAGTTATAATGTAGGCTTTTCTGTTCAAAAACATTTCCAGCCCACATACTGAGAGCTCATTATGAGAGCATGAACTGACTGGTGTGGAACCTCTTGAATGCACTTATATATACCCAAAAAAAGTAGGCAATTTGTCAATCAGAAAGGACTCTGTGGGAAAGTGGGGGATATAACTGAGGTACATAAGACTCAGTCAAAACTAATTAATTGAAAGTACAAGGTCTGTGAAGAAAATCAGTAAGGCACATTAAATTGAACCTCCCACAATGAATAAAATATTTTAAAGGAAGAGTCTGAACATGTGCTCTTTAGCTATGACCATAGGTGTCTGATGTGTGAGGGAGAGATGTAAGAGGAAGAGAAGACCAAGAAACAGAGGGAGAGAGAGCACAAGAAGAGAATAAAACAAGAATGGATCTGTCTGTAGCTCCAGGGAAACATCAAAGATGCATAAATCCTCTCCTTCACATGTGATTTCTCAACTTTAGTTAAGAAGTAGGCACTGTGCCTCCTGATACTATGGTACTTTTGTGACTGAGGTGTGCCAGACACTAAGGTTCCAGAGCATGACCATGTGGTGACCTCTTAGGAAACCTGCTAAGGCATCACAAGATGGATGGTTTTGGGCGCTGCAATTCCAGCTCCCAAACCCCTCTCTCCTGTCTATTCAAAGAGCTAAACTTCTTCAGAACCCTTAGGTTCACCATCCCCTCACTCTTCTTTACTTAAATTCTGCTAATTTCATCTTCCTAACAATCCCTTCTCCTTTTATATTGCCAGTGTTTAGGAAGTCTTCCCTGATGCTTCTGCATACAAGCCTTACCTCTGGCGTGGTACAGGTCTCCATGCTTGACCTCTGAGTCCCCCCCCCCCCCAACTAATTAAAAGTTTCAAGAGCAGAGAGTATAATCTATCTATATATATATTTTTTAGCTTTCCCAGTACAAGGCACTTTTTCTAAAAGAAAACTATCTTTTAAAGAAGAAAACAATGATAATAAAAGTAAACTGTAAGAATATAAGAAATCCTACCATGTCTGAATTATTTCATTTTATTGTAATAGAATATTCTGACCAAATCAATCTAAGAGAGGAAACATTTAATTTTATCCTCAATGTCAGCCCACTGTCCACGACAGCAGAGCAGTCACAGTGGCAGGAGCTTGAAAGACCAGTCACATGGTGTCCAGTGTCAGATGAGGAAGGAAATAGATGCATTCCTGTTCATGTTCAACTGACTTTCTCATGTAATTCAGGATCCCCACTTAAGAAATGATGGCGCCCACAGGTGGACAGACATTCTATCTCCATTAACATACTCAAGGCAACTCTCCCTCATTAAACATATGCCCACAGGCCATCCCACATTGAGACACACTTTCCAACTAATTCTAAATTGTGTCAAGCTAACAGTTAAAACCTTTATGCTCCCTAACCAAAAAAGTAACATAAGCATATGAAGGTCCCTTTGGATATATAAGATCCGATCTGAATCTGCAACAAACAAGCTTTACTTATAGGCCAGCATACAACAAATACACCTAGTGCTGCCCAGATCCAGCCTAGGCTCCGAGACTGGCACAATCTTTTCCTTTGTTAAATGCCTTTCCAGAAAATAAAATAATCCTGTCTCCTTCTTTTTAAATATGCTTCCCAGGAGCCTTCAGGTTCCCTGGAATTTCTATTAATAATTCCATTTATCCTAGTAATACAATATGTGTCAAACATCACAGTGTCTGGGAAAGATTAATAACCTCAGTTTGTCTTGACATGAGAAAAAAAAAGATTGATGAAAAAAACCTCTGGAAAGAGATTTTGATGCCAAATTAAGATTTCAAGGTGAATTATAAAGAACAGTTTAAGACCTGGCACATTGCCCTATGAAGTTCTTTCTGCGAGCCACACCCTAGTCACTGTGTGTTCTGCCTTCACCCTGTGTCCTGGGTTCTCAACAGTGCATCCTATAGGGCATCTTTACACGTACAAAGCCTGTTTTGATATCAACTCCAGGCTTGTCAATGTATTCCTCTCACCCACATGTGTTTATTCATCTGCCTTAAGCTTTGAGACCCACTCTTTTATACAACACCTCCTAATCTCAATCCAGCTACTTTTCCTAAGACTATTTTAAGTTAGCCTCTTGCAATAACTCTATACTCTGAAGAATTCTTCTTTACTCTGCCACAGCAGACAACTTGAGAACTGTAGACTATGACATCAGACTTAAGTGTAGGCTGCCTGAAGTTCTGAGTGTCCAGCATTTCATGAGTATGTGATAAATATATGATAAGAACATAGGTCACATAGTCATTTCATACATGATCATTAGCACAGTGTGGCAGAGACAGTGGGAAATCAAGCAATGGAGTTTTATTTGCAGGATAAGGTGTACATCCTACAATCAGTGATAGAGTATGGGAACAGAGGAAGGAAGAATGCAGAGCAAGAAGGTTAAAAGAAAACCATAGTGAAGAAACAGAGATGGGCTTTGAGAAATCTAATAAATGTCAGCAACCCTTGTTTACATAGGTACCTGCCAAGACCTATAGCTAGTTTTATGTTTATGACTTCACATTGTATTTTGTAGATGAAATGTCATAAATTTTATATCCTTTAAGCCCTACAAAATGAATACCTACCCTTATAAAAAGGCAGTGGTAATAATATTTATTCACACTACCACTCAGCAAATGGGCATTACTCTTTAAGTCTTTTGCTGATGTGGGATATCCAAAGTCAAATGTGAAAGGGTTATATCGATTTTATCTGTTGACATTTTATTCATAGCTCAAACATGTATATTACATATTCAAAGTAGCCATGTCTCTTCAGCTGGTGCTTACTAGTTAGCATGGTGTTTAACAGAGAAATATAGCCATAAGTTAATGGAGGTAAAGCATAGTTGGAAGAAATTTGTGACTGGGAGTAGGCTTGAGGGTGTATAGTCTTGTCCTCTCTCTCTCTCTCTCTCTCTCTCTCTCTCTCTCTCTCTCTCTCTCTCTCTCTCTCTCTTTCCCTCTTTCCTCTTTCCCTCTCATCATCTATCTACCTATATATCTCTACATCTATCGTCTATCTGTCTAGCTAACCATCTATCTATCTCTGTATCTATCTACTTTTTTATCTGTCAATCTATCTCTACCTCTACTTCTCTGTTGGCCTAACTGTTGAGGTCAGAATCCTATATATGGATGAAATGTGACCACCTAGATTTCTGCTTCTGCGGTCAGGACTTACTGACTCAGGTCCTCAAAAACCATAAGCAAAAGTAAACACTATCTTCCACACTTTCTTTTGATCATAGTACCTTTGTCACAACAACAGAAAATTGACTAAAGGTTTTTTCAACAACAGAACTCAACTGCTCTTGGTCCCATGGCACAGGTGAGGTACTAAGGCACATGGCCATTGAAAACCCATGGAAAAAACAGAATGAGGCAACTTACTCCTAAATCCATCTCTATGCATTCAAACTTGTGAATGTTATTGAAGACACCAAAAGTAATATAATCAAGAATATGGATGGTCCTTGAGATGAGGAAATTGGAGTTTCTGGGCTCCTACGTTCTGTGAATCCTTAATATGTAGAATTGTGTAGAATAGTGAAGAGTTAGCACAGTGGTTCTCAACCTGTGGGTCACTTAAGACCATTGGAAAAAACAAATATTTACATTTGGTTCTTAACAGTAACAAAATTACAGTTAGGAAGTAGCAACAACAACAACAAAAAGAACATTTTATGGCTGGGGGGGGGTCACCACGAAATTAGAAACTTATATTTAAGGTCTGCACATTAGGGAGGTTGAGAAGCACTAGGTTAGAGAGGTGCAGTTGGAAGATGAAAGAGAGTAGACTGGAAGCATGGGAGGAACCATTGTCCCAATTTCTAGAATATAAGCATAGCAATAAGGAGAAACGAGCACAGGACAAATCCACAAGTGACTTCTAGAAGCTTGAATGGACTTAGCTAATGACCAGCAAGAAAATGACATTGAACCCTATAGCTATAAGAAGCTGAATTCTGCCAATAACACAGGTAAGCAAGGAGATGGTAGTCCTCCTCTGGAGAGATGGCAGTCCTCCTCTGGAGAGTTATGAATGAAATGCAACCGCTCAATATTCAGTGAGACCTGTGCCAGACTTAGGGCTGAGATATGTAAGATAATAAACTTCACTATTGGAGGATTCCAGGTTTGGGGGAATTTGTTATCACAGGAGTAAATTAGTGCAATTATGTTCACACATAAGATGATAGAGAGGAGCAGATTTGGCAAGAATACTGAACTCATGATAATCAGTTCACTGATAACAAAGGACTCTTGAGAGTACAAAAGAGTACAAACGAATTCTAACCTGCGGGTTTTGGAAATCAGAAGCCAGAAGAGCAAATCAGAAGAAAAGGAAAAGGAAAAGGAAAAGGAAAAGGAAAAGGAAAAGGAAAAGGAAAAGGAAAAGGAAAAGGAAAAGGAAAAGGGGAGGCAGGGGAGGGGAGGGGAGGGGAGGGGAGGGGAGGGGAGGGAGGGGAGGGGAGGGAGGGGAGGGGAGGGGAGGGGAGGGGAGGGGAGGGGAGGGGAGGGGAGAGGAGAGGAGAGGAGAGGAGAGGAGAGGAGAGGAGAGGAGAGGAGAGGAGAGGAGAGGAGAGGAGAGGAGAGGAGAGGAGAGGAGAGAGGAAAAATCAGTAACATAGCAACCAAAGGTCAGCCGCAGAAGTTAGAACTGCAACACGCAGAAGTTCTATATTTTTCTCTAGGGCAGAGACTAAGAAAAGCCCCAGACACTGTGAGTTGCCATGCACAAATACATTTTAACCCCAGGTTTCCTGAAAACATCTGAGTATACTCCTTAATAATAACATTTTTTGGGAAAGTATCTAAGTTCAATTTTATAAAATATTTTAAATACATGTTTTCAGTGGATCCATTATCATGATGAAAACTGTAAAATACTCCTGAAGGGGGCACGTAGTGCATCACTACCTCACTGTACCTTTTATTTCACAAACTCCTTTTATACTGAAGTCCTCTCAGACCTGAGTGAATTTTCCCTGACACATCTCAATGAATTTCTTTTTTAAACAAAGGATGTTTCTTTTTATTTCTATAATGTCATTATTATATATAACTAAATTCAGAATTTGATATCACATAATAGCCAATTCATATTCAAATTGCCCTGAGGATTTAAAAATGTCTTTCTAAGTTAGCTTAATTCAGGATCCAAACAATGTCTATGATCATATTTGATTGCTTGTTCACTGACTGCTTTCAAATCTCTGTCCTGTTTCTCTTTTCTTTGTCTTCTTTATGCCAGTGTCTTATGTTCTTTACAGTGACTCTGCATTCTTCTTATCTTCATAATCCTGTATATGTTATAGGAAAGACTGATGACATATTAGAGACTTGGTGCATAGTGAGAGGTATAATATTTTATTGCATAATCTACCCTGTATGTTTTCCAAGTCCCTGAATGTAATGTTAGGTTACCTAATTGTTTCTCAAACACAGCTACTGATTAAAACATGCAACCATAATTATGACCTAGAATCTTGTGAAAGGACAAACCTACCTATATACACACATACATTTGTACATACATACCTGCATGCTCCCACACTGTGGGCGGAGGGGGTGCAGTGTTCTTCCATTAGCAAACTGATCTAAAGGATGCGAACAATGAGGCTGCCAAGCGAGGGAGCTATGATCATCTCTATAATTTATGGATTCAGAGAATAAGGAAAAAGTTCATCAAAAGCATAAAATATTAGAAAAATGGCTAAATTCAAATATATAAGGACTTGGAATCATAAGGACAGTTGTCCTTTGAAGATCACTAACTTAAGAAAGTGCATCATGGATCTATCCCAATAACCATACTCTTTAATGCACTTCTGGAACTTAGAGAGTGAAAAGAAAATTTACAAAACAATAAATGAGACAAAACTGTCTTTTGAAAATGTCAAGACCATGAAGATGAAAAGAGGCTGTGTAGCAATAATTTAAAATAGCAGAATAATGAATAAGAGATTTACAGTGCACCCACACACACAGCTGCACACATACGTGCACAGAAACACACATACAGAAACAGTGTGTACACAGATATGTATACACATACAACGAACATGCAGTGAATACATACAACACACACAATGTCCGTACAGAAGGTACACATAATCTACAACACAGTATACATGTATACATATAATGTACCAACTGATCAAATGAAGATATATGTATGCAATGTACATGCACATATGCATAAACATAAAATGTACACACAGAATGTATATGCAATAATACATGATGTATACACACAAAGTGCACACAATGTACATGTGTAATATTCACACAACACACACACACACATATATATATGTAAAGTGCATAATTATTATATGAAGGCTACTATAGAATAGTAATTAGTGATGTCAGATAATAGCTTACTTTCCAAGCTCAAAGAAGATGATCAAAAAAAGTTTTAACTCACTAGACAAATATTAAAAATTTACTCGCTTAATAAACTAGTAAAAATATAGAAAGTAAAATTTGATAACTATGACAGAAGAAATATGCAAATCTGATTCAGTAGTAAAAATTTCTATGAGCTTCTATCAAATATTGGGATGCTAACCTATGAAACTATCAAGATATACAAAATGGATGAGTGGCATAATAAATCTGAAAGATTCCTCACAGACTCAGGTTCTGAGCATTTCGTCCCCAGCTGACGGTGCTGTCTGGGGAGACCGGAGCGTAGCTGGTTAAAGCAGGACATGAACTACAGGTCTCTGAAGGTTGGGCCCAGCCTCCACTCTCCGCCATGGTCCCTACTGTCTTGTCCACTGTGGTGTGAATGGCTCTGTCCACACTCCCACAGTCAGGCAGCTCCAGGCCTTTCAACCTTCTGAAACTGTGAGCCAGTGTCAATACTTTTTTCCTTCCATTGTTTCTGTCACATATCTTGTATGAGAAAGAAAGGAACACGAAAGTACCTACCAGAAGATGAACTGGCAATTTAATAGTTATTTTATTTTCTAAATTTCTTTTGGGCTGGCAAGATGGCTCAGCATGTAAGAGTACTGACTGCTCTCCCAAAGGTCCTGAGTTCAAATCCCAGCAACCATGTGGGGAGCTGCCCTCACATTCGCTGTTGCAAGATGGCGCTGACATCCTGTGTTCTAAGTGGTAAACAAATAATCTGCGCATGTGCCAAGGGTAGTTCTCCACTCCATGTGCTCTGCCTTCCCCGTGACGACAACTCGGCCGATGGGCTGCAGCCAATCAGGGAGTGACACGTCCTAGGCGGAGGATAATTCTCCTTAAAAAGGGACGGGGTTTCACCATTCTCTCTCTTGCTCTTGCTCTCTGGCTACTAAAGATGTAAGCAATAGAGCTCTTGCTCTTGCTCTCTTGCACTCTTGCTCTCTGGCTCCTAAAGATGTAAGCAATAGAGTTCTTGCTCTCTTGCTCTCTGGCTCCTAAAGATGTAAGCAATAGAGCTCTTGCTCTTGCTCTCTGGCTCCTAAAGATGTAAGCAATAGAGCTCTTGCTCTTGCTCTCTTGCTCTCTGGCTCCTAAAGATGTAAGCAATAGAGCTCTTGCTCTTGCTCTCTTGCTCTCTTGCTCTCTTGCTCTCTGGCTCCTAAAGATGTAAGCAATAGAGCTCTTGCTCTTGCTCTCTTGCTCTCTTGCTCTCTTGCTCTCTTGCTCTCTGGCTCCTAAAGATGTAAGCAATAGAGCTCTTGCTCTTGCTCTCTGGCTCCTAAAGATGTAAGCAATAGAGCTCTTGCTCTTGCACTCTTGCGCTCTTGCGCTCTGGCTCCTAAAGATGTAAGCAATAGAGCTCTTGCTCTCTTGCTCTCTTGCTCCTGAAGATGTAAGCAATAAAGCTTTTGCCGCAGAAGATTCTGGTTTGTTGCGTCTTTCCTGGCCGGTCGCGAACGCGTGTAAGACAACCACATGGTGGCTCACAACCACCCATAATGAGATCTGATGCCCTCTCCTAGTAAGTCAGAAGAAAAGTATAGTGTAGTTATTTATAATTATAAATAAATCTTTAAAATAGATAGATATCTAGATAGGTAGGTAGGTAGATAGATGATAGATAGATAGATAGGTAGATAGATTGATAGATTGATAGATTGATAGATTGATTAATTAATTTCATATGTATGATGCTGGGTAGAAATGTCCATGTGTGAATACAGATGCCTGAAGAGTCCAGAAATATACATTCTTTGTCCTGGAGCTACAGTGGTGAACAACCAGACCTGGGTGCTAGCAACTGAACTCAGATCCAATGTATACTGTTTAATTGTGCAAAGAGTATTTACTGAAGTTTTCTGTAAATGCAACCATAAAACAGCTCAGAATACTTTGAAACCATTGATTTTATAAACCACCTTTTCTGCCCATACAACATATTAAATTCATAATACAAATAGTTAGAAGTAAATTTTCATTTCGTAGAAACCTGCAGGCTCTAGTAGAATTTAAAAATAGTTTTTAAAAAGTATACTTAGAAATGAGAGATATAGAAAACATTGCCTATTAATTTTTCTGTGGAAGAGTAAAAGGAATATTAGGGGGATTTTACAAAATTAAATTTTACCTGAAACAAGTGAAAATTAATGACTTAAAGAGTCTATCTTTAGAATGTTAAAAGGTTAGTTCTAACTTCAAAGCTCTATTGTTAAAAAAATGGTGTAATAAATAAAACAAAAGAGTCTTGCCCAACACCCGCAAGGGCCCACACGGGACTCCCCACGGGACCCTAAGGCCTCTGGTGAGTGGAACAAAGCGCCTGCCCCAATCCAATCGCGCGGAACCTGAGACTGCGGTACATAGGGAAGCAGGCTACCCGGGCCTGATCTGGGGCACAAGTCCCTTCCGCTCGACTCGAGCCCTGGGCTACCTTGCCAGCTGAGTCGCCTGACACCCGCAAGGGCCCACACAGGATTCCACACGTGATCCAAAGACCTCTAGTGAGTGGAACACAACTTCTGCCAGGAGTCTGGTTCGAACACCAGATATCTGGGTACCTGCCTTGCAAGAAGAGAGCTTGCCTGCAGAGAATACTCTGCCCACTGAAACTAAGGAGAGTGCTACCCTCCAGGTCTGCTCATAGAGGCTAACAGAGTCACCTGAAGAACAAGCTCTTAACAGTGACAACTAAAACAGCTAGCTTCAGAGATTACCAGATGGCGAAAGGCAAACGTAAGAATCCTACTAACAGAAATCAAGACCACTCACCATCATCAGAACGCAGCACTCCCACCCCACCTAGTCCTGGGCACCCCAACACAACCAAAAATCTAGACCCAGATTTAAAAACATTTCTCATGATGATGATGGAGGACATCAAGAAGGACTTTCATAAGTCACTTAAAGAATTACAGGAGAGCACTGCTAAAGAGTTACAGGCCCTTAAAGAAAAGCAGGAAAACACAGCCAAACAGGTAGAAATCATTAAAGAAAAACAGGAAAACACATCCAAACAGGTGATGGAAATGAACAAAACCATACTAGAACTAAAAGGGGAAGTAGACACAATAAAGAAAACCCAAAGCGAGGCAACGCTGGAGATAGAAACCCTAGGAAAGAGATCTGGAACCATAGATGCGAGCATCAGCAACAGAATACAAGAAATGGAAGAGAGAATCTCAGGTGCAGAAGATTCCATAGAGAACATCGACACAACAGTCAAAGAAAATACAAAATGCAAAAGGATCCTAACTCAAAACATCCAGGTAATCCAGGACACAATGAGAAGACCAAACCTACGGATAATAGGAATTGATGAGAATGAAGATTTTCAACTTAAAGGGCCAGCTAATATCTTCAACAAAATAATAGAAGAAAACTTCCCAAACATAAAAAAAGAGATGCCCATGATCATACAAGAAGCCTACAGAACTCCAAATAGACTGGACCAGAAAAGAAATTCCTCCCGACACATAATAATCAGAACAACAAATGCACTAAATAAAGATAGAATATTAAAAGCAGTAAGGGAGAAAGGTCAAGTAACATATAAAGGAAGGCCTATCAGAATTACACCAGACTTTTCACCAGAGACTATGAAAGCCAGAAGAGCCTGGACAGATGTTATACAGACACTAAGAGAACACAAATGCCAGCCTAGGCTACTATACCCGGCCAAACTCTCAATTACCATAGATGGAGAAACCAAAGTATTCCACAACAAAACCAAATTCACACAATATCTTTCCACGAATCCAGCCCTTCAAAGGATAATAACAGAAAAGAAGCAATACAAGGACGGAAATCACGCCCTAGAACAACCAAGAAAGTAATCATTCAACAAACCAAAAAGAAGACAGCCACAAGAACAGAATGCCAACTCTAACAACAAAAATAAAAGGAAGCAACAATTACTTTTCCTTAATATCTCTTAATATCAATGGACTCAATTCCCCAATAAAAAGACATAGACTAACAGACTGGCTACACAAACAGGACCCAACATTCTGCTGCTTACAGGAAACCCATCTCAGGGAAAAAGACAGACACTACCTCAGAGTGAAAGGCTGGAAAACAATTTTCCAAGCAAATGGACTGAAGAAACAAGCTGGAGTAGCCATTTTAATATCGGATAAAATCGACTTCCAACCCAAAGTTATCAAAAAAGACAAGGAGGGACACTTCATACTCATCAAAGGTAAAATCCCCCAAGAGGAACTCTCAATTCTGAATATCTACGCACCAAATGCAAGGGCAGCCACATCCATTAGAGACACTTTAGTAAAGCTCAAAGCACACATTGCACCTCACACAATAATAGTGGGAGACTTCAACACACCACTTTCTTCAAAGGACAGATCGTGGAAACAGAAACTAAACAGGGACACACTGAAACTAACAGAAGTTATGAAACAAATGGACCTGACAGATATCTACAGAACATTTTATCCTAAAACAAAAGGATATACCTTCTTCTCAGCACCTCACGGGACCTTCTCCAAAATTGACCATATAATTGGTCACAAAACAGGCCTCAATAGATACAAAAATATTGAAATTGTCCCATGTATCCTATCAGACCACCATGGCCTAAGACTGATCTTCAATAACAACATAAATAATGGAAAGCCAACATTCACGTGGAAACTGAATAACACTCTTCTCAATGATACCTTGGTCAAGGAAGGAATAAAGAAAGAAATTAAAGACTTTTTAGAGTTTAATGAAAATGAAGCCACAACGTACCCAAACCTATGGGACACAATGAAAGCATTTCTAAGAGGGAAACTCATAGCTCTGAGTGCCTCCAAGAAGAAACGGGAGACAGCACATACTAGCAGCTTGACAACACATCTAAAAGCCCTAGAAAAAAAGGAAGCAAATTCACCCAAGAGGAGTAGACGGCAGGAAATAATCAAACTCAGGGGTGAAATCAACCAAGTGGAAACAAGAAGAACTATTCAAAGAATTAACCAAACGAGGAGTTGGTTCTTTGAGAAAATCAACAAGATAGATAAACCCTTAGCTAGACTCACTAAAGGGCACAGGGACAAAATCCTAATTAACAAAATCAGAAATGAAAAGGGAGACATAACAACAAATCCTGAAGAAATCCAAAACACCATCAGATCCTTCTACAAAAGGCTATACTCAACAAAACTGGAAAACCTGGATGAAATGGACAAATTTCTGGACAGATACCAGGTACCAAAGTTGAATCAGGATCAAGTTGACCATCTAAACAGTCTCATATCACCTAAAGAAATAGAAGCAGTTATTAATAGTCTCCCAACCAAAAAAAGCCCAGGACCAGATGGGTTTAGTGCAGAGTTCTATCAGACCTTCAAAGAAGATCTAATTCCAATTCTGCACAAACTATTTCACAAAATAGAAGTAGAAGGTACTCTACCCAACTCATATTATGAAGCCACTATTACTCTGATACCTAAACCACAGAAAGATCCAACAAAGATAGAGAACTTCAGACCAATTTCTCTTATGAATATCGATGCAAAAATCCTCAATAAAATTCTCGCTAACCGAATCCAAGAACACATTAAAGCAATCATCCATCCTGACCAAGTAGGTTTTATTCCAGGAATGCAGGGATGGTTTAATATACGAAAATCCATCAATGTAATCCATTATATAAACAAACTCAAAGACAAAAACCACATGATCATCTCGTTAGATGCAGAAAAAGCATTTGACAAGATCCAACACCCATTCATGATAAAAGTTTTGGAAAGATCAGGAATTCAAGGCCCATACCTAAACATGATAAAAGCAATCTACAGCAAACCAGTAGCCAACATCAAAGTAAATGGAGAGAAGCTGGAAGCAATCCCACTAAAATCAGGGACTAGACAAGGCTGCCCACTTTCTCCCTACCTTTTCAACATAGTACTTGAAGTATTAGCCAGAGCAATTCGACAACAAAAGGAGATCAAGGGGATACAAATTGGAAAAGAGGAAGTCAAAATATCACTTTTTGCAGATGATATGATAGTATATATAAGTGACCCTAAAAATTCTACCAGAGAACTCCTAAACCTGATAAACAGCTTCGGTGAAGTAGCTGGATATAAAATAAACTCAAACAAGTCAATGGCCTTTCTCTATACAAAGAATAAACAGGCTGAGAAAGAAATTAGGGAAACAACACCCTTCTCAATAGTCATGAATAATATAAAATATCTTGGCGTGACTCTAACTAAGGAAGTGAAAGATCTGTATGATAAAAACTTCAAATCTCTGAAGAAAGAAATTAAGGAAGATCTCAGAAGATGGAAAGATCTCCCATGCTCATGGATTGGCAGGATCAACATTGTAAAAATGGCTATCTTGCCAAAAGCAATCTACAGATTCAATGCAATCCCCATCAAAATTCCAACTCAATTCTTCAACGAATTGGAAGGAGCAATTTGCAAATTTGTCTGGAATAACAAAAAACCTAGGATAGCAAAAAGTCTGCTCAAGGATAAAAGAACTTCTGGTGGAATCACCATGCCAGACCTAAAGCTTTACTACAGAGCAATTGTGATAAAAACTGCATGGTACTGGTATAGAGACAGACAAGTAGACCAATGGAATAGAATTGAAGACCCAGAAATGAACCCACACACCTATGGTTACTTGATCTTCGACAAGGGAGCTAAAACCATCCAGTGGAAGAAAGACAGCATTTTCAACAATTGGTGCTGGCACAACTGGTTGTTATCGTGTAGAAGAATGCAAATTGATCCATACTTATCTCCTTGTACTAAGGTCAAATCTAAGTGGATCAAGGAACTTCACATAAAACCAGAGACACTGAAACTTATAGAGGAGAAAGTGGGGAAAAGCCTTGAAGATATGGGCACAGGGGAAAAATTCCTGAACAGAACAGCAATGGCTTGTGCTGTAAGATCGAGAATTGACAAATGGGACCTAATGAAACTCCAAAGTTTCTGCAAGGCAAAAGACACCGTCAATAAGACAAAAAGACCACCAACAGATTGGGAAAGGATCTTTACCTATCCTAAATCAGATAGGGGACTAATATCCAACATATATAAAGAACTCAAGAAGGTGGACTTCAGAAAATCAAATAACCCCATTAAAAAATGGGGCTCAGAACTGAACAAAGAATTCTCACCTGAGGAATACCGAATGGCAGAGAAGCACCTGAAAAAATGTTCAACATCCTTAATCATCAGGGAAATGCAAATCAAAACAACCCTGAGATTCCACCTCACACCAGTCAGAATGGCTAAGATCAAAAATTCAGGTGACAGCAGATGCTGGCGTGGATGTGGAGAAAGAGGAACACTCCTCCATTGTTGGTGGGAGTGCAGGCTTGTACAACCACTCTGGAAATCAGTCTGGCGGTTCCTCAGAAAACTGGACATAGTACTACCGGAGGATCCAGCAATACCTCTCCTGGGCATATATCCAGAAGATGCCCCAACAGGTAAGAAGGACACATGCTCCACTATGTTCATAGCAGCCTTATTTATAATAGCCAGAAGCTGGAAAGAACCTAGATGCCCCTCAACAGAGGAATGGATACAGAAAATGTGGTACATCTACACAATGGAGTACTACTCAGCTATTAAAAAGAATGAATTTATGAAGTTCCTAGCCAAATGGATGGACCTGGAGGGCATCATCCTGAGTGAGGTAACACATTCACAAAGAAACTCACACAATATGTATTCACTGATAAGTGGATATTAGCCCCAAACCTAGGATACCCAAGATATAAGATATAATTTGTTAAACACATGAAACTCAAGAAGAATGAAGACTGAAGTGTGGACACTATGCCCCTCCTTAGATTTGGGAACAAGACACCCATGGAAGGAGTTACAGAGCCAAAGTTTGGAGCTGAGATGAAAGGATGGACCATGTAGAGACTGCCATATCCAGGGATCCACCCCATAATCAGCATCCAAACTCTGACACCATTGCATACACTAGCAGGATTTTATTGAAAGGACCCAGATGTAGCTGTCTCTTGTGAGACTATGCCGGAGCCTAGCAAACACAGTAGTGGATGCTCACAGTCAGCTAATGGATGGATCATAGGGCTCCCAATGGAGGAGCTAGAGAAAGTAGCCAAGGAGCTAAAGGGATCTGCAACCCTATAGGTGGAACAACATTATGAACTAACCAGTACCCCGGAGCTCTTGACTCTAGCTGCATATATATCAAAAGATGGCCTAGTCGGCCATCACTGGAAAGAGAGGCCCATTGGACTTGCAAACTTTATATGCCCCAGTACAGGGGAACACCAGGGCCAAAAAGGGGGAGTGGGTGGGCAGGGGAGTGGGGGTGGGTGGATATGGGGGACTTTTGGTATAGCATTGGAAATGTAAATGAGTTAAATACCTAATAAAAATGGAAAAAAAATAAATAAAACAAAATTAGTAAGCTAAAATAGAAAGCAAAATCAATTTAAAGAGAAACAGAAAAGCTATATCTGGTTATATGAGGAAAAATATATTAGCTACAACTTTAGAATTCCAGTTTGAGAAACAAAGAAGCAGAGAACACAGACATACACACACAAAACAGTGTTATTATTACAACATGTCAACATGTCTGGGAGCGTTAGAAGGGTGAGAGATAGACTGGCTTGTCAGAGACTCCATAGAGTATCCTCTAAATCCCCTCCAGGACAACACTATGGCAGCATCCCAGTGAACTCTCACCTTTGTGTGACATGTGACAATTTTCTGCAGGTGAGTTACGGACCACTCAATATAATAGAGCTAATGTCAAGGGAGAAAAATAAAAATATTTAGAGGATGAAAATGGTATAGTAAAAAGTTGGATGCATAGACCATCAAAATTCACCTCCCACTGCTCTACAGCTCTGCGCTGTTACTCTACTGTGTTCTATAGACAGGGAAGCCACTCTGCCTGATATGCCCACACCAGAGATCCATTCTTTCACCTTCTAGGTTGTCTTCCCTCCCTGCTGGTATAAAACTGTCCCTTCCCGCAGTATGCAGGAGCTTCTTACAGCTGAGACAAAAGTTTCCACTGAGCCTCGTCGTGTACTCTCAGCACTGATGCCAGCATATGTAAAGGTTTGTGACATAACAGGATTGTGATACCAGAGTCAGGAGGAGGTGTGCCAGCTTGGAAGATTTGAGAGGATCAAAACTGTGACACCCTAATTCTTGAGGCATAAACCTGCACCTGACCTACCTCACTTAAGTTAAAACGTAGTGGAAGAGGCAAAGCCAAGAGCTGGACTGGAGTGTGGAAGTGTGGGACAATTCGGCAACTCACATGGTCCCATTCACCTGGGTCAAGAATCATTTAGGGAGACAGAGTCCCAGTGTGGACAAGTGACTGAGGGGTGGTATATTTCAGATGAGATATATTTACTGAATCATGAAACTGTTTCACCAGCTGGCACACACATTTTGAAATATGTTTTTTTTCCCCTTTAGCTTAATGGTCTGGGAACAGAGAAACTTCATGACAAAATGAGCCAATGGGTATGATAAACCATGCACAAGCAAGCAATTGCTCCTCGTCTTCACCTCGTTTCATGTCACCAATCTCAGGCAGGCACTGTATATAATTAAAGCATTTCTTTATGGGAAAGGCTCTCTCTTGTACATCATCTGGGAATCCAAATATTTTGAGTAGTGTCCTAGCATGATTACATAAAAAGTATAATTATAAAGGAATTTAATGCTTATAGAGTCAGGACTTGCGGCACACATTTATGTTGCTTTTTTAAACAAAGTATGTTTCAGAGTAAGTAAAATAAACTAAGCCTGCCCCATTCTCCTCGGCATTTCCTTCAGTGTATAAGAATTGGCCTTTGAGCCATAAGCCATGTCATCTCTGAGGTTAACTTGGTTAGATTTCTAGTGACATGTGTGCAACCCGTCTTTGTGAGATAGGTATGAATGGGGCAATCCAAATAGGGTTACCAGGAGGCTATAGTGTTGTGCCTTGCAGGAATGTACAAATGTCATGTGATCCCTTCTGAGACGACAGGTTCCCTGATGAGGTTAACAGCTCAGTGGTTCTGAGGTCTCTCCCAACGTGAGACTTCACTATTTCAGTCATAAAAACAATGGATGTGGATGGTAGATTCCAACAGAATTTTCTCTTTTAATCTTTGTATCTCCATGGGGGCTTGGGTGGCAAACGTATATGCCATATGCTCACTATACATGGCTGTTGAGATAATGAAGGGTCATAGCCTGTTTATTTTCACCAGAGAAGCAAAACATGAAGTTGATTTGCTTCTAATGTGACGCTTACCCTCCTCCCCTCTGCAGAAGAGTGTGATGCAGCTGGGAAGAGTGGCTGGGGTTAGGGGCACTTGAGAAGTAAGGGGTACCAAGTTAGAAGCCCCAGCATCTTCCAGTAGTGGTGCAGCAATGCCTCCTGCTGCTGGCCAGAAGAAGAAAGCCAGGGCACAACAAAGCAAGGCCCTCATGGAGCTGTCCTGGAAAGCCTGGATTGAAATGGCAGTCCATCTGCATGCTCATTTTTGCTGTGTGCAACTATGTGCTTGCACTGTGATGATAAAAATAGCCTGCTATAGACACTAAATGGATTGAACTGTCGGGTGACAGATAGGTGGCTACAAGAAAAAGAAATTATCTTAGCTTATTTATTAAGGATATCTAAAACCACGTAGAAACTGTATTATTTTCCATTCTACTAAGTAGCCCTTTTTATCCACAGAGCATGAGAAACACTTTAAATTTCATCGTGTACAAAACTCACATCTCTCCCTCATTCACTGCCATTTTTAAAGATACTTCTCTTTCAAACACTGCAAAACTGGCATTGGTATTAACAAGAAAGCAACTTTTGTTTCTGAACTAGACATCCTCCCACACACTCTAGCTTGAGCATCTTCTAGTGGCCTCCATTTCAAACATGCTTGTTACTTTGAATGTGCTATGACATACAGTACATCACAGTGATGAAATTACCTCTTTTTACTTCTGAAAAAAAATGCCTAGAGAAATTCAAATTTTTCATCTTGCAGCAACTTAGAGAATACAAGGTGGTCCTGTCTCCATGCCAAAATGAAAGTGTTGTAAGGTATTTAAGAAGTTTATTCTTTCTGAGACATGAAACTAGAACCTACCTTGGTGTTAATTTGAGCTGTGCCCATGCAGGGAACTGAAGGTAGACTTCCCTTAAGAAGAATAAACTTCTTCAAAAGCTAGCGAGGGATATTGGCAGGCCTAAATGCCTACACCATACATAAAAATGTAAACTATGCATGGGTGTAGTTTCAGGCAGGTGCAAGAGTAATTGGGAAGTGGCCAAGATTCTGAATAAGGGGTGTACAGTGTTTGAAGAACATATGGTAATGTGTGAACAGTGTAAATGTCCACATGAAAGATGTAACCTATGTGTTAACAATGTGCTCCAAAAGTCATTTATTTGTATTTTAAAAGTGTTTTATTGCTATGCCTCCTGTGACAAAGCTTTGCAAATGGAAACAATATGATAAGTGAGGTCTAAGATATATTAAACCTTCTGACGTTGCCTGTGGTGTGTATCCATGTACTGAGAATCAAGAACAAAGCTGCTGAGTCAACACTGATATAAAAGAGCGATTATGAGTATGTAAGAACTAATTTAGCAATTCATTCATCTCTCAGGATTCAACCAAGTTTATACATTTGTGCATTGCACTTCTTTATGTTATTCCAAGCAGAACACCAACCATCCTTCAAAGCTCATCTCCTCTGGTCATGCCAGGTCTTCATATATCTTGGGTCAAACATATGAGGATTTTTCCCAATCAAATCTCTTTATATATATATATGTATGTATGTATGTATGTATATGTATATGTATATGTATATGTATATATATATATATATATATATATATATATATATATATATATATATATATTTGCCATCAAGAGAAGTTGTTTATCTTGTTGTATAGTACACTCATATGTTACACTATAGAAAGTAACTGGAAACCTCCCCGTTGCTGCATTCTACAAGGGGCACATGAATATACCTAAATGTTAAGTCATCGAATTGACCCTTCCCAAGAGAAGATTTAAACAAAAGGCTGAAATAAAATCTAAACAATGATGATTGTGCAAAACCGCAAAACCGAAGAGAGACATCTAACTCATGTAACTGTAGTTACAGCTCAAATAAGACATCTCAATTTTACTCTCATAAACTCAAAAGATAATAATTCTACCTATTACAGAGGCACCAGAAGTATTCACAACATACAAAAGAAAAAATGAGTCTCTGTAAACTCAAAATTCTATATCAACAAATGGTGAAATAATGAAGTAATAGTATAAAGTCAGGTGCTCTGTAGGCTGTAACTCCAAGGAATTTCAGGGAACCTTCAAGCTCAACAGAGAAAGGGCATTTCCCCAAAATAGAACAAGAAGGAATCTTTACAGATAAACCAAAAAAAAAAAAAATCACAACGTTTGAAATCAGAGAAAGAGAAGGTTTCAGCAGGAAAGGGGCCAGTATCAAATAACATTTGGAAGTCAGAGACTTATGGCCATGGAGAAGTTGATCTCTGGACTTGGTAATAAGAAAATTGGAGAAGAGGAGGGGACATTGGAGAAGTCACTAGGAGCAAGAGGAGGGGATGGATAAATTGGTGTCCAAGAAGAGAATTTGTCTCTGAGTGTGAGGAAAGAAACACAGAAGATGTGCACAGAGGTTTGGGGTTATTTTAAAGTTCATCTGTTGCACATTGGAAGACTCCTTAACAAGGACGAGAGCTGATATCTTCCAGTCATTACAGACTGAAGTGTTCATGTCAGCAAACATAGAAAAGGACAAAGTAGAACTTGATGTGTTCAAGGCAGTTGGCCTGGGAACTAAGACAGTTGCTTTTCACAATTCCAGCTTTCTGTACACTGAGCATGACTAAGTTAGTTGTCAAGTGTGGGAAAAGATGCCAAAGTCATAAATACTAGTAGTGTGGAGAAGTTCTGAGATCTCCACAGAGAATAGGAGGAAGATACCTAGGGAAGACTCAGAAGAGTGCTTACCAAGATGGACAGACAGAAGAACATCGTGCCTTAAGGCTTTTTAACTCTCACCAATGCACAGACGAGATTTGGTTGTTTCTTTAGTCATCTAAAATTCTTAGATGCAAGTTGTTCCATAAAAACAAATCATATAAATTTTCAGACACAGTAGCCCTGGTAACAATTAAAAAAAAAAAAAACCCTCTGTTGATCTGTTGAATTACTCCCAATGTGAGATCTGAGTGTGCCAGATTGAAATAGAAAATGGCTTGTACAAAATTATTTTAAGAAGATACATGGAAGGAAGGGTCCCCTGTATTTACAGGAAACAATCGCCATCATTTCTCAGCATCCTTATGGGATGCGAACAAAGAGTCTGTTTCTGCGCTTGCTGCTGTGCCCTCACCAGCCCTGCTTCAATTTGTGTGCTCCCAACCATCTGCCTCACGTCTCTCTCCCATTACTACAGAAAGGGGAGAGAAAAATTTTGTTTTGAGGAAAAAACAAAGACATTTCCGAGTACCTCATATTTGTAAATCAAATTTGTTGATGCAAACTTAACATTATTTTATTATCCTTAAAAAGAATAATTCAGTTTAACTAATGGTAGTTTAAGGGGCTGTATATTAACTTCTAAGACAACATAAAAAAACAATACCATGAAAGGACTCTAAGTGGTATTCTACAAGTGCATAGCTCACCCCAGGCTGTATATTTGAGAGCATAGCATGAGAAGTTTGTGTTACCCTCGGTCAGTTTGATTTTCTTCGGTTTCTGGTGCTTATGGTCAACTTTAATTCTCACACAATTGTCGATGTCATGAAACCAGAGGTTTGAACAGTTATGCTGAAGACTTGAAGTAGGGAGGAGGACAAGATGCTCTATCTACACTTGATTTTCCTGCTTTGCTTTTGCAAAGCCCCATGTCTTGTTTTGAAGCCAACTGAAGTATTTTATGAGGGCTTATAGTTGAGACTCTAATGCATAAGGCAACAATACACTTATTAGCAGGAAATTTGTGCCTGGTCTAGGACAGCATGTAAGAGAACTGCAGTACTATAGAGACTAACACAGTGGTTCACCCAAGATGGTCCTGTTTGAAATGGCAACAGAAGAACCAACTCGGATGTGTTTGAAAGCAGAAGGACTTTAATTTGTTCATTTAGTAGAAGTATATGATAAGTGATATATAAGGATACAAGTTCATTTTGGGAACTATGATCCAGAAAACACAGTGGGAGAAGCTCTTTCCCAAGGACTGTAGGGCCTTGCATTTGCATGTAGTCTATCAAAACAATTATAAAAAGATGGTCAAATGGAGGAGTTGAGTTTGTAGCTGTATATTCAAATCTGATATCTAGTGTAGAGACTGGAAAGTTACAGTGAAGGGAATTCAACTAGAGATGAGACCTGGGGTGTGAACACCAGAGAATGCAGTCACCGTGAAGTGGGTAAAGGCTAGAATGTATACACTGGTGATTGGCAGACACTCTGTAGTGATGATAAGGCAGGAAGAGAGGAAATTGATAATGGGAGCTTGGAGGAGTAAACAGCAAGAGGAGAAAATAGCTCTGGAATTGAAGATGAACTGTTACTCACTGGGGCAGTGGGGCTCAGCAGTGAACGACTAGGTACGACTAGGTGCACAGGCCATGAATGACCTTAAAGAAAACAGCTTTCATGGACATTCTTATTGAATATTGATGAAAGCAACTGTGGGAAACAATGAAAGAGAAAAATTAGAGGTGAGGGGTTAGACAGTCTCTGTAACATGCCTCTATAAAGAAAAGTTAGTAGCAGTTTTGATACCTAAGAGGTCAAACTTTCCAGTTACTGTGATAAAACACTCATACAAAAGCTATTGAAATAGGAGGGGTATATTTTGTCCCAAAGTCTAAGGACACCATCCACAATAGTGGGACTCAGTACAGCTGGTCATATTGGATCGTGGTCTGTAAGCAGGAATGGTAAATGCTTATGGTCAACCCCTGGAGGATCCAAATCCAGGGCATCGTGAGGCCTGTTTTACTAACTCTCTTCCTATATCAATTAACCTAATGGAAATATAGGCATGTCCAGAGTATGATATAATCTAGACGATTCCTCACACATGTTCCTAGCTTGAGGCCAGTCTCCTAAATGATGCCAAATTCTGTCAAGTTGACAATGAACATTCTCATAGAGAAGAATGTAGAGCCAAAATACAACATTTAAAATATGAGATGTATTTAAAATATTTATATAATCACAGGAATAATCCTACCAGTTAAAAAACAAAACGTATGATAACCATCCAACCTACCGTTTTGGGTTGTTGTTGGGTTTTCGGGTTTTTGGGGGGATGGATGTAGTATTTAACAGTTGACATATCTGCTTCTTAATCCTGCCAGGAACCCCAAGACAGCACTTGAGAATCATAGACACAGTAGGATTTTTCATTTTTTTCTAAAAGCCGCATTTCCAGGAATATAAAGGTCATGGGATGCTAATAAGTTATTTGAATAGTACTTGATGATATAATTGATGGGAAAACACAGCTAGAAGACATAAATTTCCTCCAGACATGATAAGTGTGATAGCAACACTTCCTAAGCCCCCTTTTTGTGCCAAATGCTGTCTGAAGTCATTTTTGTCTCATCTCTGCATCCTACAGAGATGGGTACTAATGCTATATTTAGTAGCCACAGCAAACAGGACAAAAGAAACTCCTTAGCTGACTAAGGATGTGGGACCCACAGCCAGCAGTAAAGGATAACCATAGTCTATGTTGATGTTCAGAGGGCTGTACAAACCAAGAGTCAAACCGCTGCTACTCTAGTAGAGTCATGGGCTTCACTAACCTGAACAAAACAATGAATATGAGCTTAGTAAGGTTAGCATCTTTCTCTAATTTTCTGCCAAAGTTCATAACTATTTGTTCTTTCATGACAGAGTTTGAGTATCAACATTGGCTTCACCACGAGTTTGAGTGAAATACCTCCTAGAGGTGGTGAAGCACTATTTGTAAAGGGGCAATGGGATGCTTGCCTTTCCAAACCAACCAAGCCAGATTCCTTATATGAGCCACTGACAGACAGCTCTTGGCTTGTTCCTTCTTATTTCTGTTTTTGTTGTTGTTTGGCCTTGAATGTGATCCCAAGAAATGGGTGCTTTCTAGTATACGATGCAGAACACTAGCTTTGCCTCATTTTGTCTGGGAGGAAGGAGAGGGAACTGATAAACTCTTGTTTTTCATCATCCCTTCATTGAATGTCAGTCTCCTTCAAAGAACAATCAGAAAATAAAGAAGTAAAAAGACAACAGAAACCATGAAGGAGGGAAACAGAAGAAAGGACAAAAATAAGAACTGACAAGCACGCCTACTCTACCAGAGTTTGCTTAGCACTGCAATAACAAACTAAGCCATTCCTTCTTCCTCTGCAAGTGACCAAGTCATGAAGTTATGTCATTAAGGGGAAAATCTGCCTCTTAAAAATAACTTAGAGATCATTTTACACATGAATGTTTACTGGACTACATCATGAGATTTGTTGAAATTGCTTTCAAAGTGAAGACAAAATAATCTAGATTTATAAGGGTAAGTGGAAGTAAATTTTTAAATGCAAGAGAAAGGGGAAAACTGAATGTCGTCTCTCCAGCCATCAGCCAATCGGCTGAGCATGAAGAAACTGGGAATTCAAACTATGCTTTCAGAAAGTAATGTTTACATAAAGCCACATGAATATCCTCAAGGCATAAAAAAAAATTATCCTGTTTTTAAAGCAGGCCCTCTAGAGATTTACAACTTGATTTCTGTAGTGCAGAAAGAAGAATGTGAGTTCTCTGTTTTTAAAAGTTTATGAAATCTTTTCATGTTCATTACCACAAACACCTGACATGTTTATTCACTTATTCATATGACAGCCATTCTCCTAGCTTCAATCTCAAAGCTCAGTGGTGACCATTGTTTGGGTAAGATGTTGAAAAGCTCAGTCACACTTCATTCTTCTTAGTGCGTGAAAGCAATTCAGACCAGATGAGATCACCCTTTCACCTATTTTCTACATGTGGTAATCCCCGGTGCCCTCTTAATAAATGTCGTTGCTTGGAATCTGACAATAATGTCATAATAAATTCTTCATCAGATGATGCAGCACGAGAGAGTTTACAAGGCAGCTCCAGGCCCACAGCAGGTTGCATGCTAGAACCCTCACCAGAGGAGTAATGTGGACAAGCCTCCCTCTGAGAGCACCACATGGGACTTATCCAAGGAAGGATTAATAGCATTCAGCTAACATGGCCTCCATGTTGGGCAACATTTCAAAATGGAGATCTATCAGTAAATGGAATAGTCTCCCAAGGGAACTAATGGGAGTGTAATTGCCTTCCTCATTTAAAAGTAAGCCAGACAAAGCCTTTCTGGAAAGAGCCATGATGTTATGCCAGGGTGATGGACTGCGTGACTCACAAAGGCTCTTCCATCTCTAATTTTATGACATGAAAAATAAAGAAACACATTAAAATTAATGCATTTTAACACATTACCATCTATCACACCCCAAATAATTCACAGCAGAAAGAAAGGGACAAATAACAACTTTCAAACTCTATTACGAATCACGAGAAAGCGCTGTTCACTGTGGACACTCTTTGAAGGGCAGCTACCATCTGATTCACTGCACCTCCGATTCACATTCAAGAGACTGCCAGTGAGAAAATTTCACATCTGGGACCCCCCTAAGACTCAATCTAATAACCTAGCTCCTATTCTTTTTAAAGAAAAGAAAAATAATTCCAGCTTTTCACCAGCTCCCTGCCATAGCTGTCATTACCTTTTTCTGTTATCATAGCAATATTTCACACAAAACAAAACTCAGATGCCATTGGACATAAAATATGTACCGTGGTTCTCGCCATGTGGTCCAGCAGGCACTGAGACTCCCAACCCTCTTTCTGTATGTTCATGAAGCCAATGTAATTTCCATGAGGGTATAAAAATATTATTCACTTTTTACCATCATTCTCTAAGGATAGGCTATTGACAAGCCTACAGCTACCAGGGAAGCCTATCAAAAGAAGAACATGAGTCCTTGTCTGCTTTGTCTTGTTGGCCAAAACACACTAAGTTGAATACAGAGACAGGCATGAGAATCCACGTTTTCTGTGAAGTCCATGATTCAAGGGATATAGTATAAATAGAAAACTGATCAACTCACTGGTTTTCTGGTGAAATGATTGTTTTCCAACAAAAGATGTTTATATCGACCCATGATGATTTTTAAATAATTTGGTATTTTATCTATAATTTAATTTACAATTAAATATCAAGTGCTATAATCTACATATACTAATAGTTTTCAAGCTTTTAAGCTTTTAATAATTCTGCAATGTTTACAAACTGTTACCCAGAATAAATTGTTTATTTCTGAAATTACAGACTCCTATTACACATTATATAGATTGAGAGGGTTGTGCTTATTTATGTATTTACGTGTATATGTGTATATGTTTGTGAATAGTAATAATAATAATAAAAAGATGCCACCAATTTGAAAGGAAATGGGGACATTGTAGAGATTGTATGGAGCAAGCATAGGAGGGGCTTAAGGGATGAAGGGGAAGAAAGGAAGTGAGGTAATTATATTTTGAATAAATATTTTTAATAAATATATAGAGTACTTCTAAAACCAAAAATTTTAGGAAGCATCATCATAGGAACAGTAATTTCTATTCCTATTAGGCAATGGTATGACTGCACTAGCCCATCCTCCAAGCACATTCTTCCATTTTTCCCCCAAGATAAGTGATCTGTCCTCTTTGTGACGCCGACAGCTTCTACAAACTCTCCCATTTCCCCTAATTGTGCAAGCTGCACCAGTTTGCTTGATCCACACATCCCACCCAATTCATATGTGTCATTTTTCTCTCTGCTACTGACTCAAGCCCACATCTCTACACAAGCTCTTCCCCTAAATAATTCCCAGTCTATTTCCTGAGTCATCTCTCTGGAGATTTTTGTCTCTGTACACCATCATAAGACATTCACCTACTACTCTATCTTTTATATTGCTTCCTTTGTGTTATTATAATTACCACTATCTACAAATGAAGATTTAAGGTATATCCTAATTTACTATATTTCCAAATTCTAACAAGTCAGAGACATTGACACTGTCTATTCTTCCTAGAGGTCAAAACACAAACTGAGTCTTGGTGGACCTGCATAAACTGGCAGCAGCAATGGAGATGTTGCTGTCTAGCCATCTCCCTTAGTCTTGTGTACTAAGCATGGTGTTAACTGTGCCTTACTCACTGTTACAAGCTGTCTGCACTTAGCACAGAGTTTGGAATGTAAGAGATATCAGACAAGTGCTTGATGAATGAAAGGGATAATACTCAGAGCTAACAATTCCTCTTTACAAAACTCATTCATGACAACCTGGCTGATAATCAAAATAACTAAAGAGTAGATAAATTTGCTTTCCTTTTTTTTTTTACTTAGAAATGATTGCCCTTTATCATATTAGTTGTTAGTATATAAAAGACACATCCTGGAAAAAATAACTCTTTCTAATACAACACCTTATGTTGTTTTCAGAAATAATGTAACGAATTAGCAAATGAGCTCTTTGCAAGTAAAACTACAAGAACCTGGTGCAACTCAGAATGCTTTTCTAGTAATTATCCCCTATTCTTGAATGGCAATGATGTTTTGTAATAATTTACTGTACCGCTAGGATTGCTGAGTAGTAATCCAAGGAGAGGGGCATTCTAACTGGAAACTAAAACGTACGATGCACTTTGCCAAGTTTATGGTCACAACATGGAAGGTTCAACCAGTCTAATTGAGAAAATGTGTTATTTCCTGAGTAAAGTGGATTGCTGAAAATCCAGCTGAGCCATGCAGAGTTTCATGAGACTATATTTTATTATGTCTCTGTAGATTCCCTTTACATGTGTACAATGAAGAGCAGGGGGCAGAATTTGAGGAGCAGTGAAGACAAAAATGTCTAAGCACTGTCCTCATTGCCTTCCACTAACAATTTGAGCTTCAACCACCACATAAGCTCCCAAGACAAGACCCTTCTCAGCCAATACCTGGAGTTTTGTTCTTTTTTTCATTCACTTAAGAGAGATGCCTTAGGTAAGCTTTGCCAGTAATTAAATAAGGCATGGAGGGTTCTTGTAACGACATGTATCATGTGACATATAAATGAAAGGCTTACCAGCCAAAGCATGCGCCTTCCTCACAGATGGATTTCAGGGACACTCTGACCTGGGGAGCAAAAGAGCCAGTTACCATGCTCAAAACGTTGCTATGATTTTTGCACTCCTGTGTGTGTGTGTGTGTGTGTGTGTGTGTGTGTGTGTAAGTTCCCGAAAACCCAGATTTGGTTCCAATGTATTCACTTTTTGGGAAATGTAAATAAGACTAAATCTCTTGGGTCTGGCTTCATGCAGAGTGGACAGACTTCTGGCGTGAGTTTCCTGCAGCGTTTGTCCTTTGACTAGGGAGCCCTGAAGCATTTGGTGCACTTAAAAGAAATCAACAAGTAAATAATTTGAATTCATGAGTCTGTTGTTCAGCTTCTTCAGTGAGAAGGCCGTGGCTTTTACAGGAAGAGCATTAGTATTCACGTTTATGTCTTCCATGCTCTGCATCCCTATGGCTTCAGAGATGGGATTGAAACTTAAGGACTCTATTTCCTTTTCTGTGTGTTCTAAGAATGTCAAGGCAGAGTCACAAAAACAAGATATTATTCACAGTATGGCACCCACAATAATTTACTAAAATAGTTTTATCAATTTTAATTTGAAGAGGACCCACAAATTTCATCTTTAACATATATATGGAAATTAATTACAATTAGTGATGTTCTCCCACAAAAATACCAAGCAGAATCAAGAAAATGGGAGTCAACACCAGAACCATGCCTTTCCTCCACCCTCAAAACTCCACCCCAAAACCTATCTCTTTTAACCTCTGAAGTTTCATTCAAGCTGGGAGCCTGGCTCTGACTACAAGTCAGGAAATGGACCATATGCAACATCCAGAGAGGAGGTTAAAAAACAATAACAAAGAAGAAAAACATTAAAGCTTTTCTGTTAACCTGATACTTTACAAAATTTATTTGGAATAAGGGCTGAATTGTGTTTTCTGTTTGTTTTGTTTTTAAATTGCCTGTTCCCAAATGGATGGGAAGGCTTGAGTTGAGCTAAGGACAGGCTGGCAGTCAGCCTGAAAGCATTTCCTCCTTATACCCAAAAAAGAATTAGGGAAGGATTTGGAATTCTTCAGATCGTTAGCTTAGAGACCATGGGAGGACCCCAGGCACCTACCATCTAGTTGGTGGTTTTAAATTAAATTATTGTCCGGTGACAACTGGCCAGACTGTTTGACAGAGAAGGAAGCAGCAACCCAAGAGATAAGTAGAGAATGTGGGAGTGCTGACTGGAAAATCTGGCTAGAAAGTAGAGTTGTTGGCTCCATTTCGCCCCCAAAAGAAAAAAGATTAACCCTCCTAGAAAACTCTGTCAACAAAGACATCTTTTAGCTTTTAGTCTACAAAAGGTAAGGGGCTACATACAGTGGAGGGCAAATGATAAAATTATTCTACTGAAACGAACAAACCACACCTAAGGAAATATATTCTCACTATTCACAAATGTTTAAAACTCCATTGTTATCAAAATATTTCAAAGTAAGTAGGTTGGATTTCCATCTGCTTTCGACTGATCCATGCATAAATACCAGTTATAAATATTGTTTTCATTCATTATTTTTAATTAACATGTAAATCTATGTATTTATTGTGTATATGTTTTGAAGTACAGTGTGCTAATTACAAATTGTTAACTAACAAAAGTTTCAATATCAGGTCTAATTCCTCTATAGTTAGGCAGAGTGACTCCCTAATCATCCCAGTTTAGCCAACTTTCTTTTTATTTACCTTGGAGTAGTTATTATGGACATCTTTCTTTTTTCCCTTTTTTATTCTCAAAAGGGTAAAATTTTGGTTGATAGACCATATGGTCATTCTTTCTATGTCCAATGCCTTGAAATAGTTTATGTCATATAAATGATAATTAGTGAGTTACTGACAAGCATGGCAAGGCTAATTGAATAAAAAAAAAAATGTTCTTAAAGAGCCAGCTAGAATAAAGATTCCAATAGTACATAACCAATTAGCAGTAGTTAAGTCTAAACCCAAAGCATATTAACTCTGTCACTAGTTGCCAAAACTAGTGAGTTTTCCTTGATTGTATAAATCCAAGTCTGATATCAAGCATTAAGAGAGATATTGCTACTTTGAGTTTCTGTTTGCAAATTATACCACCAAGAACAATATTTTAGCCAGGCAATGGTGGTACATGCCTTTAATCCCAGCACTTGGGAGGCAGAGGCAGGCAGATTTCTGAGTTCAAGGCCAACCTGGTCTACAGAGTGAGTTCCAGGACAGCCAGGGCTACAAAGAGAAACCCTGTCTTGAAAAAAACTAAAGTTATAAATAAATAAATAAATAAATAAATAAATAAATAAATAAATAAATAAACAAACAAACAAATAAATAATCTAGTGATAAATTTTAATTATGAGGGAATTTGTTAAACAAAAATCTTTCAAAATTAAATAAGAAAAATCTTATAATCAACATTAATATTAAGTACTTAATATATTAGTTAGATGAAAGCTATAGTATATCTTATGGTATAGTGTGGAAATATGAAATATTTGGTATATGATATTGTGAATACAGTATAGGAATATGGAAATATAGCAATAAAATATTGTGGAAATATGGAATAGTAATATGTCATGCAGAAGTGAGGACTGAAGAACTTTAAATTTACAAAGTCCCTACTATAACAAATTCATGCAACAGTGGGAAACCAATTCAGGAAACTCCCCTGCTATGGCTGTAAGTATCATTACCATGTTAGTATCTAGAAAAGCTTTTTAAATTTTTCACCCGGTCCTTTCTCTACAGTGAAAACTATTATGTAATTATTGTTCCCATTCTTTCAGCTATCAGTATCATTGACTAGGTCTTAAAAGCCTTTTAGAAATATAATTCCTGAGCTAGCCCTACCTTAGATATACATCACCCAACTGTCTGAGGTAGGTGTCCACGAAACCAGGGAAGTTTAAAATTCTGGAATGGTCTGAAGTATGAATCTTTCTACTCATCAGCATGTACCACTCACTGAGACCCTTAGAAAGAGTCTCAACTCTTTTCTATCTTTGAAAGCTGCAAACGGATAACTTTGTATCAAACATTATTAACTATACTTCTTGATTTGAGATTCTATAAGATTCATAAATGCTCATGACAAAAATTAAACCAAGATGGTTTAATTAATTCAAATCACAAAAGACGAAGCTGCATTGAAATGTGGTTCTGAGAGCTTGTTGTCATCAGAATGTTGTGAGATTTTCCTTATTCAGTTAGCACCAAGCTGCTTCAGTTTCTCTAGCTAACTCTTGTTACCTACCCTCGAGAGGGAAGTGGTTCAGATTTACTAAAAGTACTGACACGATTTTACCTACTAGTTTTGGGACGTCCTAAAGAGGACTGTAATTGACTTGGTCATGTAACTTCTGCCGATTCTGGATATACAGACTAGAAGAACTATCAAGAAAAAAAATCATAGTACCTCCATATCCCTGCTATAAGTAGCAAGCAACCTAACTAACATGAAGAAAGAAACCACAGCACTGTTGTACTTTAATCTCTAATGAAATAACCCTAACAGTTGTTGGCCAAAGCTAAAGGGCAATGATCTATATTCATAATCTCTATAAGAAATGGCCATAAAACATTGGTAAAAGCCACATGTAGAGAATATAATACAGTTGGCTTCTATGGATTTGTATTGTAAAAAATGGCCGTATGCTGCTGATAGCCGATCACTAGCTCACAGTACCTATGTCCTGACAGTAGCTGCTCTGGCCTCTTCTGCAAATAACTCATTAGTGTACTTGATTTGACAATCTAAGATTAAAATGTTCATTCCTTAAAAGACAAAAATGAAAATCTATGCACAGTACAAATATCAAGATACAAGTTATATATTAGTTGTGTGAATAGGACTTTTCTAACCTCTAAGGTTTGGGATTTAACTTCCTGGTCTAAAGCCAACAGGACAATGAGTACATAACTTTTAGTATAAAATCCTCAAAACTAAGGTCAAATTTAATTCAAATGAAATTATCACTTCTTAGAAGTTCCATAGATTTTTACCTAATTCGCTTTCTTGATTTTCAAATAACTGATTAATTCCCTTTCAGTTGCTTTTCTGGTTCCCCCATGCCTGATATCTTTTTATAAATTCCTTTGATTGGTTCATTAAGTTAACAGCTAGTTTTTTGCCCTGAACATCCAACTCTTAGGAGAACCCTGGTTAGCTTCTCCCTCAACAACTTAATTGGAGACCAGGGAATTCTGAAAACTCTCATTTCAAGGACCTTTAAAAACCCTGAAGAAAAGATGTTCTAATAGAATTAACTACCTGCTGCCAGAGAACAGTGATACCTCTGTCCTCTAAAGAAAATGCCACGTACGTATTGCAACAGCCGTTCACGCACTCCAAACAGACTGCTTTGTCATTCTCAGAATACATTAAAATAACACATCTGCATTTAGTAAAGTAAGAGAGAAGCTAAGAGAAAGGAGAGGGAGATGAACATTTTCAAAGTGAAGTAATAAAAGTGTTTCCAGAGAAATGCTCAACATAAAATGTCTGGCACTAGGATAATCATCAACAGAAATGAATCTCTCTCTCTCTCTCTCTCTCTCTCTCTCTCTCTCTCTCTGTGTGTGTGTGTGTGTGTGTGTGTGTGTGTGTGTGTGTGTGCGTGAGAGATGTTTCTGTGCTTTTTAATCAGAAAATCTTTCATTAGATTTCCATTGAATACTTTACTATAATCACTTCAGTATAAAGTAATAATTCATCTCCCATCTAACTTAACAAATGCTATGCAACCCTCTGAGCTCTCCTGATGTATTTGCCATACAATTACTCTTGCTAGATAATTGGTCCTATTGCACTGTCTTGGAGTTCCCAGGGGGGATTGTTTCCTGTGTATGTGGAATGTTAATACTGATAACTTTCCAGGCTGCCACCTGCAGTTCCCAGGAGATGGGGCTTCCAAAGAGAATTTCTTAATGCAGGTGGTGATTTTTTTCTTTAATATATTTAGAAAGAGTTGAAGTCGAGCAAAGGGAACTTTTTTTCATCGATCCATTTCCTGTATTTAATTATTTGACACAGTTGACTCATGACTCTGTAATTATCTCTTGGAGTGTTTAACATTAATGTAAAATGGTACTGTATTTCCAAGCCAAATGGAATTTTTATGAGGCCATACAACCCTTCTTGGCTTTACTTTTTGTTTAATGGCCGTGCTGTAGCAAACAGCACTGTGCAATACGAACAGTTAAACTGTTCTCTTAATTATTGCATCTGGTTTACCATATCCTGCCCATCCAGTATGTTTTAATTGAAGGGCAGAAATGATCTCTGGTTGATCATTGATGGCTTTAAATTGGCACATAATGATAATACTGAGTTCTGAAGGGAGTTCTTCATAAATCTCAGCATATGTCTTTATGTTAAACAATTAAACCACATCTGGAAAGAGAAAGCAAACCCGTGCTTTACTCAGTAGATCCTGTGAGAACACAAATTCAGTGGGCCGAATACTTGTTACCAAAAGAGAGAAGGTTGGAAAGATGAAAAGAGGGAGGAAAAGAACAAGCAGAGGAAAAATGAAAGAATGAGAGAATCATGAATTCAACAGTTTTGGAGACTTACTTTTCTAAAAAGGAACAGGTGTTGCAAGAAAAATTCCCACAAAGCAATAAATAGTTTTATATCTGCAAGGGCATTTAGTAATAATGAGGAGATTTCATGGATCTTATGAAAGGCACCAGAGGGAATTACTAACAGAAGAAATATATAAAGACCTTATTTCAAGAAAGTATATTATTATTAGAATTTGCCAAGTCTCTTGTATGAGGTACCTGAACAAAGATCCAGTTAGCATGTTTAAAAGCATCTAGGTGATGCAGAGAAGGGGTTCACCTGTATCAGTCTCTCACATAGCCTCAGGCAAATCAGATGAAAAGGTTCACTTGGGTACATATTTCCAGGTGAGAAGGAAAAAGAACTTTCATCCTTACTTAGATGCAATGTAGTTGCAGACCCTAATCTCCTCGGAAGACCATGGCTAACACTGTCTCCCTCACTGCCTTAAGGCCCCTGCCTTGAATCCTTCTAGCACACTCTACAGGGATTCCAGAAGAGAAGTTCTCTCAAGTAGACTCTGGTCAAATAACTTCACACTGAAAAACCATCAGTGGCTTGCCATCTTTTTACCTTGAAGATAAAAACTAAATTAACATGCCCGACAGTCAAACTTTCCAGTGTTTTTGTGTGTGTGTCCCTGTGCATGTATGTGTGAGTTGCATGTGAGCATTACTGAATACGTGTTGTATGTAAGCATGTCATGTTCAGGTGAGAACACTGATGCATACACCTATGGAGACCAGTGGTCCACCAGTCTACTCACTTCCTTCTACCTTACATTTTGAGACAGGATCTCACACTGAACTTGGTGGCCTCTGGAATCTACCTGTGTCTGTCTCTCGCAACTCCCAGCACTAAAAATGAGGTAATCAAACTATTACACTCAACATTTAATGAAGATGCTCGGTATCAACTCAGGTCTTTATAACCTGCTAAGCCTTCTCCCCAGCACCACAGTGTGCTTTCTAACTAAGCAAGTCTATTCTCTGCTGCACTCCTAGGGATCTTTCTGCTAGCTGACTTAATCTTATGGGCTAAATATCTTTGAAAGTGTTTTTTTTGTTTTGTGATGTTTTCTTTATCTGAATGTTTGGGCTTACACATCTTACAATTGTGATGCTCTCAACTCTATAACCAAAATGTTTCTAACTATTCCAGTATAAAGTGACTCTGCCCACTTTTGAGAGATCTGAACCTCGGTGTTTGTACTGTACATTTAACATTGCCGATTTACATCTAATTTTAAAAAAACTTAAATGTACAAAAAAGTTTAATCACTCAACTGCCTATGTAGTTCATGAAAAAAGTTCGTGTTATATGTAGGTTTTCCCTTTATCGAACAAATCCACATATTTTCATACAAAATAACTTTGAACATAAGTGACAGTACCCCAAAGCTGTTCTTGCTCTTTAAAGTCCAATGCTTATGGAAACAACAAACCATAGCTGTAGACCGCCTTAGTTTGCTAAAGACACTATAACAGAATACCACAGACTGGGTGACTTAAACAGCATAAAAGAGTTTATTCACCTTTAAGAAAGCTAGGAGTTCAAAGTCACATTGTGTGAAAGGTCTTTTGTCTTCTGAGATGGTCTAGACACTTCTTCACTCTGTTCTCACAGCATCTTTCTGCTGAAGTCTGTCTGTCCCTTTGTGGTCCCAAATCTTCTTTTCTTATGAGGACACCAGCCACATTGGATTAGAGTCCACCTCAATGGGCACATTTTATCCTATCAAGACCTTTAAAGGCCATATGTCTAAATATAACTAACTGGGAAAGTATGGGTTATGGCCTTGGGGAGAGGCAGGATGCAAGTCAATGGTAAGAGGCAAATGAGGCCCCATTGAACTTGAACTTGATGTCATAGCAAGATGTCTGTTCTAGCATACCTTTCCCTGAAGTTTCATATAATCATACTTGTTAAAAACCATAATTACCGGGATTGAAGAGATAGATGGCTTAGCAGTCAATAGTGCTTGCTATGCTTGTAGAGAACTGAAATTTGGTACCAGCACCTTTCTCTAATGGCTCACAACTGCATACTATTCACAGCAAATGATTCCACACATCCTTCTTGCCTCTATGAACACACAAATGAATGTATGCATACAACCACACCCCCAGAATCACTCATGCATACACGTGTACACACACACATACACACACACACACAAATTTAAAGTAAATCTTTAAAAAGAGATTATAGTTAAATGAAGTTTAATGGGTCATAGCACCAAATCAAATCTTAGGTTTTGAGTTTTCAGTCAGACTCCTTAACATTGCCGCTTGCTCCTGTTTATTGTCAATGGATCTATGTCCCTGTTTGCTCATACCATCATTGTCCTTCACAGTTCTACCTTTGACTCTCTAGTATCAAAGTTCCTCAGAAGACAATGCAACAAAAGTAATAAATGTACAGTGAAGATCCTTTTAGCTGTAGCCAACAATAACCTAGACCTAACTCTCTCAAATATGAGGAGAATTTTTGACATATAGTTTGACATAACAACAACCGCAAAATTAATGCTGGGATATCAAGGTTGGATCCCCCTAGAAGTCGAAATGAGACCAGTAGGACCTGGTTTCTGGGTTTTTACCCTCTCTCCCTTTGAGTGGACTGCGTTCATTGTCATCATCCACATCTCATGTTGAGCAGAGGCTCTGGTATCTTTGCAATGTTGCTCCAACTTGAGTGAAAGAAGTCAGCTCTGCTCCTTTGGGTAGAAATCCCTAAGTCGAGGTGTTTCCTTATCAGAACAGCTTGGACTATATCCTCATTCCTCAACCAATGTGTTAAATACTGACTCCTGATTTTGGGCAAGAGTATTCAATGGAGAAGAGACAGATGTGGAGGAAAATATACAGGGGTGGCTTCACCAAACAAAAAGGCTGGGTTTTGGTGGGCTTGGTGGTTTATTAGCAGAAAGAAAAGAAATAGCGACATGGCAGCAAAAAGCTAGTAAATACTAATACTACTACTAATCTCTTCAAAACAAAACAGTTTCATTATGTTTCATTAACAAAAGGAGAAGAAATAGTGCTAGAGCAATCAAAAATTATTAAATCATTTCAGGAACATATAAACCTAGTTCTACAACCTTCTTAAAAATAGCAATAAGATAATAACACAACAGCTCTGACTCAGTTAAACATCAAAGGCAAAGAACAAGTCTTATCTGAAATAACTCTGTACCTGGTTTGCTCTTCACTTATTAGAAAAAAAAAATTACTCAACTTTCTTGTGCCCCAGTTTCCCGAATGTCTTTCTAAAAGTCAGAGTAGGGATTAGGACTGGAATTCAAGTTTTTGAGGACGCTGAATAGAAGGAAAAGGGAATCTGCAAGCGCAAAGCCCCACTCCAAGTCTTATTAATAACTGTGTCTCTGCTGAGCACATGTAGAGACAGATAATTATATCCACATAAAGAGTGATCTCTAATTGGATCCAGATGTGAAGGAGTCGACAGACATCCACTAAAGGGAAACTGTACAAAATAATGAAGAACCAAATGGAATCGCCATGCAGAAGTTTATGAAGAATGATGGGACGGATGACGATAAAGACTCTCAGGCAGCTCTTAGTCACACACTTGAGGAAATTTATTGTTGCTCTGCGCATTGTTACAAAGCTGCCTTGTCAAGAGCCAATGGTGGTCCCTAAAGAAAGAATACAATATAGGATTAGGAGTCCTCGGGAAGGGCATTTTAAAGATTTCAACCATTATAGGGACTCATTCCTTTCCTCACTCATTAGCTGTGTTTAACATGAACTCCACAGCACCAGAACCCATGTTTCATCAATCCTTTTAAAAATCTCCAACTAGTGCCTGTGTTAACTGAAAAAATTGTATAAACACTGCTAAAACCCAACCCTCATCTCTAATTAATTTTCCCCCCAACCTTATACACACACACACACACACACACACACACACACACACACACACACACGCACATACCCTCACTTGAAAGTAATCATAACGAGGTCTTGGTATAAGACAGAAATTAGGTCAAAAATAACTACATATGGCCATGGAACCAATAAATGGAAATAAAAAGATAGCTTTCAGAGAAGATAGCTGACTAGAAATGTCAGACATTTGTCTCCCACAAAGTTATAAAAAAACAAACAATGAATAAATAACTTCTGCTCAACTACAATTCTGATAGAAAATGCTGGGGTGAAGTGCTCAAGTACATCAGATACGTAAGTACGATGATTCAGGGCATCCTATATTTAAAAGCCCTTTCCACCAACTACCCTGTTGTCCCAATTCAAGATCAACCTAAAGCTGGAAGAGTCAACCGGTGACCTCAGCAACCCTCATTCTTGGCAAGATTACAGAAATCTTTGTTTCTGGGAAATATTATGCAGTCCTTCAGGCCTCACGGCAAATTTGGAAAGCTTCCAAGGAGTATTCAGCAATTGTGATGCTGCGTTGAGGATCTCAATCCACAGTGCCCTTCCTTACTCTGAATGATACTCGTAATACCATATAAACCTAAACCCTTCTGAAAAATAAGTGCCCTATTTGGGGGTCATGCTCACTGCAGCAAAACCACCTGTACTGACTGAACCAAGCCCACTTCTATGTGACCTATGAGAAACTAATAGGCCCTCCATAACCACATATAGACCATACTCCAGCCTGCTAGCAAATCCACCACTTGACATACCAAAGATATTAATTCACAGAGACAATCTGTCCTCTAAATTCACAAACATCAATTTGGGCAACAAGAACCATAAAAATGCCAGACACAGTGATACATACAAATAATAAAATAAGTATGTAGCTACAGACCACAAAAATTGGAAAACTGATTAAATATATTAAAAACAATTCAAAAGAAGGATTCAAAGAAACTCAAGAATACACAGAGAACACAGATGAGTAATTGAAGGAGTTTGAAAAATAACTAACGAGAAATCAGGGTCAAACCTTCAGTTTCTAGAAAGAGAAAGTCCTAGTCATCACAGAAGCTCATCCGCATACTTACCCAGATCTTCAAAAACACTAACAGCTACAACAGGCACATAAAGCTGCAAGCTTCTGACTATATGACCTACAGGTAATGATAAACTAGTTAGGACAAACTTAAGAGAAAACTAGTTTGTTTGAATAGGAGTCCTGGTTTCACAAATCTTTATGAATATAAACTTGACAATTACATGCACCCACCATAGAAATATCCTCAAATTAACTCTCCCCAACCCACAAAAGGATGCCACTGCAGGCATCATTCTGCAGTATCGTTCTCACTCTGAGATCAGCTGTTGCCTAACATGGTTTGACACTTTCTACATAAAACCTTAGCTTGCTTTCAAAAGAAAGGAGAAAGAGAGAGAGAGAGAGAGAGGAAGGAAGGAAGGAAGGAAGGAAGGAAGGAAGGAAGGAAGGAAGGAAGGAAGGAAGGAAAAAAGAAAGGAGAGGGAGAGAAAGGAGGGAGGGAAGGGCAGGAGGGAAGGAGGAAGAAAATAGAAAAATAAACAATGAGATAAGCGAGAAACCCATGAAAGGACATGAGAGACCACAGTGCTGCTGATGGTTCAGCAAGAAGATCTGGGAACAAACACATACAAGTTAAGCTTTTACCTCCAGGTCCATGGTTGGCAATGCCCTCTCTTGCCCTCTGAGGGCAAGGTATGCAAATGGTACCTAGATATACACGCAGGTAAAATACCTATATATTGAAAAATCATAATATAGTCACTAAAGAACTTAAATTAGAAGAAGTAAAGATAATTAAAAATAGCCAAAAACTGAAACATTAGAAATGAGCTATTGACAAAATCAAGCAAAAATCAGAGGTGGGGAAAATACTAAACTTGAAGAAGATATTTTGAAATCATTCAAGGCAATGAAAAAAAACATGAAAAATATAGTCTATGAAATCTATGAGAATAAGATCATTGTAATCAGACAAATATTATGAATTGATAATTGAAACACTCCCACATATTAAGGAAAATATATATACACTCAGATCCATATTGCTCCAAGGATTGCCAAGAAGACCAGAATTTAAAAATGACATTTAAAGTATACTATAGATAAACACTCAAAAGTCACAGAAAAAGAGTGACTCCTAAGGGGAAGAAGGGAAGAATGCTAAATATACCTCCATTAGATCAGCTACACATTTCTTAGCTAAAACCATAAAGTCCAAGAGAGAATGAAAAACTACCAACCAATGACATCCTGATCAGCAAAAATATGCCCAGAATTTACATATAAATAAAATATTTGAAGATAAACTAAAACTTAGCTTATTAACATTACACTAGACCAAAAAATTAATAGTCTTACATTCAGAGGCAAAAGAAAGAGAACTACCATGAGAAGACTTGTAAGTTGAAATAGTTGATCAGCTACATTAAATGCTGGAAAATCAAGCACCATCATCAATGAGTTGGATTAACAGTTTAAATTCTCCCAAAGGAAATATGACCAGGTAAATAAGCTAAACAAATAAATGAGTAGTCAACATCCAATCATATGCTGCCTGCAAGAAGTTCATCTCCTCAAAACATATACATATAGACAAAAGGTAAAGTGGTGAAAAAATTATATTGTCAAAGAGAAACCAAGTATAAGCAAATATCAATACTTATATTAGACAAAATAGACTTCATGCCAAAATTGTAAAGTAAAATTCAGAGATGATCAGCATGTATGATTAAGTAATGGATTTGATAAAAAAAATTAAAATGTGTCTGCACATAGACAAAATACCTAACTATATAAAGCAAGCATCATAAAGATAAAAAGAAAGAGGCCATTAGAATAATATTTGAAGACTTCAGCATATCTCTTATCAACAATCAAAACAAATAGACAGTAAATCATATGACCCTAATAAAAATGTATAAAATATTTCATATAATATGCTGCATATGCTAATGCACAAAACAAGTTTCAATAAATTAAAATAATATCAAAATCAAAGCCTGTGTCTTCTTTGACTATGAAGAATAAAAGTAAAAGTCAACTGGAGCTTATATATTATACTACTATAGAACAACTTTTTCATCTTGGAACCAACTCTAGAAAATAAGATTGAGGCATGGCATTCCATATTCTCACTATACCAGTATCTTTCAAAAGAAGATGTAATAACCAAGAAATGTAGGGGGAAATAATTTCTACTTCACCAATCTTAGAAAAATGAAAAATGAAAGTATTATATGTTAACATAGCATATGAAAATGTTGATGAGGGTTTAGCGTGAAAGCCTTATATATTGTGAAATAAACTTGTAAGAAAAAAATTTATCAGGATTCATCTAAAAGAACAAAACCAAAGTGTCAAATGATCAAATTACCATACTATTTAATAGAAATCCAAAAGCAAAAAGTCTACTTATTTAAGAGGGACACTGTATGCATACATATTATTAATATGTATGAAAACATATTAATAATGGTCAATAGATGTAATTGAGTTACTGTCCACAAAGTAATAGATTTAAATTTGTGTGTGTGTGTATGTCTGTGTGTGTGTCTGTCTGTCGTCTGTGTGTGTGTGCATGGTGTGACAGAGGTCAATAAGATAAGCAGCCAATTATGAGACCAAATAGTATTTGGCAGTTATAGATAATCAAGTGACCTAGAATAAGAATAATCACAAGGTAGAGGAGAATATATGATCCAAAAGCAAAGTTCTTCGCTAAATGAAGTGAACAAAAGGGAAGAGTTGAGTGGATGAAAGCAGTGACTGAAGAAAGAGGACAGTAGAGCTGAATCCCATGTACCTCAGTGGATTAGCGTGGAGGGGTGGAGGGAGGGGTCAAGTTGGCAATAGAAAAGGGGAACAGCAGCTTGACTTCCATCGGTGGCACTGCCTGTGTCTGTAACCAGTTCCTTCATAGCTATCAACATCTTTCCAGTCTTTGAATATACTTAGATTGCTTACTCATCCACCAGTTGACCCTCAGTTCTACTTTGAGCGATTATGGAAAGGTCCCTGTCATTCTTCTTGGGGGAAGTTAACTGTTTTATTTCTCTTGTCTCATACACTATGTCCCGAATATGTGTAAAATAATACTGAGCTGTTTTGATGCAAGGCTGATACTACTCTGCTCTTGTCAGTGGAGTGTGAAAGCATCACGCGACTTTTAAAACTTTAGGCCTAGAGAAGGATGTCATTATAATTTTCATTCAATTTCTTGTGGGGGATATTTTATATATTTACATTTCCTGTTATCCCCTCCAGAAATCCCCTATCCCATCCCCCATTCCCCTGCTTCTGTGAGGCTGCTCACCCACCCACTACCACCTCTCTGGCATTCCCCTGCACTGGGGCATCAAGGCTTCACAGGGCAAAGGACCTCTCCTCCTGTTGATGCTCAGCATGGCCATCCTCTGCTACACATGCAGATGGAGCCAGGGGTCACACCATCTCTACCCTCTGATCAGTGGTTCAGTCCCTGGGATCTTTGGTGGGGGGTCTGGTTGGTTAATATTGTTGTTCTTCCTATGGGATTGCAAACTGCTTTAGCTCCTTCAGTCCTTTCTCTAGATCCTCCAATGGTTGACTGCAAGCATCCACCCTGTATTTGTCAAGCTCTGGCAGGGTCTCTCAGGAGACAGCGATATCAGGCTCCTGTCAGCATGCACTTCTTGACACCCTCAATAGTGTCTGGGTTTGGTGTCTGTATATGAGATGGATCCACGTGTGGGACAGTCTCTGGATGGCCTTTCCTTCAGTCTCTGCTCCAGACTTTGTCTCCATGTTTCATTCCATGAGTATTTTGTTCCCCCTACTAAGAAGGACTGAAGCAACCACACTTTTGTCTTTCTTCTTCTTGAGCTTCATGTGGTCTGTCAATTTTATCTTGGGTATTCTGAGCATTAGCACTAATATCCAAAACATGTGTTTTCTTTTGTGACTTGGTTACCTCACTCAGGATGATACTTTCTAGTTCCATAGGCTTCACTTCAGGGATGCAGAGATGGTTCAATATATGTAAATCCATCAATGTAATTAACTATATAAACAAACTCAAAGGAAAAAAGTACATGATCATCTAACTAGATGCTGAGAAAGCATTTGACAAAATTCAACACCACAGTGAAAGTCTTGAAAAGATCAAGAATTCAAGGCCCTTACCTAAACATAATAAAAGCAGTATACAGCAAACCAGTAGCCAATATCAAACTAAATGGAGAGAAACTTAAAGCAATTTCACTAAAATCAAGGAACAAACAAGGCTGCCCACTCTCTCTATACCTATTCAAAATAGTACTTGAAGTCCTAGCCAAAGCAATTAGAAAACACAAGAAAAACAAAGGGATACAAATTGGAAAGGAAGAAGTCAAATTAAAACTACTTGCAGATGGTATACTTAAGTGGCCCCAAAAATTCCACCAGAGAACTCCTGAACCTGGTAAGCAACTTCAGCACAGTAGCTGGATATAAAGTTAACTCAAACAAATCAGTATGCTTCCTCCAATCAAAGGATAAACAGGCTGAGAAAGAAATTAGAGAAACAACACCCTTCACAATAGTCACAAATAATATAAAATACATTGGTGTGACTCTGACTAAGGAAGTAAAAGGTCTGTATAATAAGAACTTCAAGTCTCTGAAGAAAGAAATAGAAGAAGATCTCAGAAGATTGAAAGATCTCCCATGCCCATGGATTGGTAGGGTTAATATAGTAAAAATGGCGATCTTGCCGAAAGCAATCTACAGATGCAATTCAATCCTCATCAAAATTCCCACTCAATTCTTCATAAAGTTGGAAAGAACAATCTGCAAATTCATTTGGAAAGACAGAAAACCCAGAATAGTGAAAACTATACTCAACAATAAAAGAAATTCTGGCAGAATCACCATCTCTGACCTAAAGCTGTATTACAGAGCAATAGTGATAAAAAAAAAAAAACTGTTTGGTATTCATACAGAGATAGGCAGGTAGATCAATGGAACAGAATTGAAGACCCAGAAATGAACCCACACACCTATGGTCACTTGATCTTTGACAAAGGAGCTGAAACCATCCAATGGAAAAAAGACAGCATTTTCAACAAATGGTACTGGTTTAACAGGAGGTCACCATGTAGAAGAATGCAAATCAGTCCATCCCTATCTCCTTGTACAAACTCAAATCCAAGTGGATCAATGACCTCCACATAAAACCAAATACACTGAAACTAAGAAGAGAAAGTGGAGAAGAGCCTTGAATAGATGGGCACAGGGGGAAAGTTCCTGAACAGAAAACCAGTGACTTATGTTCTAAGATCAAGAATCAACAAATGGGACCTCATAAAATTGCAAAGCTTCTGGAAGGCAAAGGACACTGTCAATAGGACAAAATGTCAACCAACAGATTGGCAAAAGATGGTTAGCAATTCTATATCTGATAGAGGGCTAATAGCCAATATATACAAATAACTCAAGACATTAGACTCCAGAGAACTAAATAGCCATATTAAAAACGGGGTACAGATCTAAATAAAGAATTTTCAACTGAAGAATCTCGAATGGCTGAGAAGCACCTAAAGAAATGTTCAACATCCTTAATCATCAGGAAAATGCAAATCAAAACAACCCTGAGATTCCACATCACACCAGGCAGAATGACTAAGATCAAAAACTCTGGTGACAGCAGATGCTGGCAAGGATGTAGTGAAAGAGGAACACTCCTCCATTGCTTGTGGGTTACAAGCTGATACAACCACTCTGGAAATCAGTTTTGTGGTTCCTCAGAAAATTAGACATAGTACTACTTGAAGACCCAGCTATACCACTCCTTGGCATATACCCAAAAGATGCTCCAACATATAACATGGAGGCATGCTCCTTATTTATAATAGCCAGAAGCTAGAAAGAACCCAGATGTCCTTCAACAGAGGGATGGACACAGAAAATGTGGTACATTTACACATTTTCTCAGCTATTAAAAACAATGACTTCATAAAATTCTTTTCAGTTTCTAATTTAGTGTCCTATGATGTGAACCTCCTTGGATTTAAATTCCACTAGACCAGACTTTGATTAACTGCCACCAAAATTGAGGAAAACAACATAATTATGAAACAAAGAAAGTGATATTACAAGGTAGAGTCTTGTACAAGGACAGAACCTTCAACCAGGATGATGTGTGGTCAGTGTAACCTCATTAGAATGAACTAGTCAGCACCAGAGACTAGAAGAATCACTCATCAGTGCTAATCAGCCTCAACAATGTGGTGCATAGAGCAACTATCCTTGCTTTAGCAACATACAGCTCTCCCCTAAACCATTCATCTCCAGTCTTCCTCATCTGACTCCCTTTTCTCCTGATTTGACCTCCTTCTCTATCTTCCTTTGTTCTAATCATCCACACAAATATTTATTTATCAGCTTTGGAATACCAATATGGTTCCATAAGTTCTTTGCATAGACATACATCCCGCAACCTTCACAGTACAAAAAGCACACCATCATAATAGTAGTATTGCTCTTATTGTTCTCATTGTACAAATAAGTAATTAAAGTTAATAAGAATAACTTGAAGAAGGCCAGAGGCAGCCTTTTGCTGAGCACTGAAGTCTGATCTAACCAATATCAATGTGAACTATTCACTTTATGAAGCCCCTGCTCAGTGAGAATTCTTTACTAGTCTCTTGTGATGGCCTTCATGTAAATTCACTTCCAGTTGGCTGAATCCTTGGATATGAGTGCCCAAGAGCAGCCTACTGTGGAGAACAATTAAATTATAATATTATATGATTCTGGGGAAATTAGTATGACTCAGATGCTATAAATTCTCCTTGATGTGATGACTGCCATACTTTATTTAACTTAAGATTTGGATCTATGTTTGAGTGCAAGATTGCCAAATGAAGGTTGCCACCATAGTTACTAATACACTTAAGATGGTAAAAGAAAAAAATGTAAGAATAAGTTTCAAATGCAAAAGAGGAGAAGGGAGCACAAGCTTTGAGTGCCTGATGCAAAAGAGAAAGTCTACTGTCATCAAAGACACAATATGTGATGTGTATTTAGTGAACAGATGAATAAATAACAAATAACCTTGAGCAGTTTTCAAGTTTGGTCCACTGGGGACTCTTGGCTTTTCTTGTGCTCAACATTTATCCTGCCAGAGTGACAGACGAAGGAGTCTCCCTGCCATCAGTAGCCTCCTTCCGATTAATCAATTGAGAAACACTGATGAATGGTGACTCTCTTCCAGGGTGAAAGCTGAAGAAGTAATTGCCAGGTAATCCAGTCCTTGCATAGTCATTGATTCCACTGAGTTACACACACTGAGTTATTCAAGAGCCCCTCTAGGCAGTTGTGATTTCGGTGTGAGGCAATGTAACACAATGTATTTTATGATCAAATGTAGCAAAGTAAAGTGGATTCGTTGAACTTACTAAAACACAAGACTTAAGAGTGGCTGGAAGAGTCAAATCTTTCATCTACCTCATTTCAAGAGGCTTGGGTTAAATCCCAGAGGAAAAGAAATGAGTTCTATATCAGTATAGAGGCTGGGATAGCAGGGAGTCATTATTGTAGGACCTCAAGTCAGGGAGATAAATCTTGAAATACTCTAGAGCCAGCTCAGTACCCTCCACACCTTTGCCTCTTCCTAACTCCTTCTACAGTTAAATTCAGAAGTTGCTCTACCATTCCTTTTTCACAAGTGTATCTACATTACCTTCTACAAAATCAGTTAGGACAAGCAGGTTAAATATAAAATGACAGTGACGTATACTAGAGACAGAATTAACGGTAGAGTTCAGAGAGAAAAGTCAGTGTTCTAAACGTTTAGCATGGATGTCAGCATTTGAGCATTTAAGTTGAGATATCAATAGAGGAACTGGTGTAGATTCTGAATATTTTGGTTTAGATAGAGGTGTTCTGTATTATAATTAATATTAGGGTAGCTTTTGTCACTCTGGATAGAGTTAGCCTCCCTGAATTCAGAACACTCCACACTTGAGTATACTCCAGGACTTGATATGCATCCTGGACCTGCTCAGGAATCCTCAGCAGCTCCATTGGTCCCTCAAGACTTCATTCATTCTGGGGCTGACTCCTTGCTCTTTTCAGCCCCTTCTTTTTCTCTTAACTTGCTTGGTGAGACAGACTGGTCCTCAAGCTTGCGCCATGCTTTTCAACAACAGAAGAATTGTCCAGCCCAGGGTGATGCTCAGGGCACTTTGGCTTTTGTTGTTTTGGTTTGGTTTTCTTGTTAGTTTGTGTAAGACAGGGTCTTGTTGTGTAGCTCTGGCTGTCAGGAAACTCACTACTGTAGACCAGGCTGGCCTCAAACTCACCAAGATCGACTTATCTCTGCCTTCCTTCTCCTGTGATTAAAGGCATATACCACCATGCCTGGCTCTGAAGATACTTTCTGAAGATTTATTTCTTGGTTTATACATGCAGGTGTTTTGTCTGCATGTATGTTTGTACAGCAAAAAGGGGGACATTGGATCCCATTATAGATGGTTGTGAAACACCACGTAGGTGGTGGGAATTGAACCAAGAATTCTTGACAAGTAGTCAGCACTCTTAACCATGAAGCTATCCCCCAAGTCCCATTCTGCTGTAAACATTTCAATGATTGTCATACCTCAAACAATTGCCAAGTTACCCACAAGCATCTTGCTAAGGTCATGTAAACACTAAGATCTATGGCCATCAGCCTCAAGCTGCCATGAAGGAATATATTGACTATCATATGAACTAACTCACAGACTCTCCCTCAGCTATTACCATCACATAACAGAATACTATGGAAACACAGGTTGAGCCTCTGTTGGGTTGTGCTTATCTGTTTTTCTCTTCCCTACCTTAAAATTATTTCAAATTCTACTTTTCTGCCTCTGTTTTCTATGACCACATGTCCTAATTTCTCTTACAACTCTTAAATGCTTTCTCCAGATATAATGACCCTATTTAACTCTTTTGTACCTAAATGCACCGGTAGGTTGCGATTCACACACATGGGTTAAGAAGTTCATTCAGAGGACTTGGCATAGTCACACTGGTGAGGAGGTGACAGAATTGGACCTGGCTGGGCAGAGTGACAAGCTGAATTGCAATGCTCTTAGAAGCGAGGCCACAGGCAGTGGTACTGGAGATCCGAAGCTGGGATGCTGTTTCAGTGTTGTTCCAAGAAGGTAAAATGTGAAACCTGTTAGAGTCCATATCCACTGGACACTAGGAAAGCATACAGCTCATTTCAGTTATTAGCCATTGCAGAGAGGAGCATCCATACATGTCCCAGTGGTTAAGAGAATGACTACTCACCCTTGAAGAGGGTTGGTCCTTGTTTGTGTCTCTGCTGTTGTGCTAAAACACTAACCAGAACTAAATTGAGGGAAAAAATGGTCTATGTGGCTCAAAGTTACCGTCTGGCATTGAAGGAAGCCAAGGCAGTAACTCAAAGCAGAAACCATGAAGGAATGACACTTATGGACCAAGCTCAGCCACCATATTGAGTACAGTGAGGTGTGCCATCCTACATCGATTAGCAATTTAAAAAATACTTTACAGACATGCCCACAGACCATTCTGATAGAGGTAGACCATTCTCATTCCACAAATGAGATTTCCTCTTCCCAGGAATGTCTAGCACTGTGTGAAGTTGACACTATTTAGGGTACAAGTCTAAGTTCATTCACTGTGACCTACTTCCATACCACCTACCACTTCTCTGTTGTACCTAGCATAGTTTCTACTTTATGTCAAATGAATTCAGAACAACTTCCTGTAGAAAGCAAAATGCACCTTGACTCTTCTTCCTAAAATAATACCTACTCAAATATTTCTTTTCATTTGTATGAACGTATACATATATGACTATTTGTGAATATGCATGTATGTTACCTATCATTCTCATGCAGGAACGAATCCTATGATACCAAGCAAACCATGCGGACTTAGAAATCAATGTGCTATTAAAGTATTATGGGTATTTCATTCTAAGCTATTCCAGTCCAGTGGGAAAACTCTGGTGCTCTTAAGACAATAACAGATCCATCAAATCCATTACATACAATTTTGCTACGTAGTTAATATACTTCAATAAAAAAACTTCAGAGATTCCCCCAAAGACTATGTATTGAACAATTTTGATGCCTGTGAATTAAATTTTCTAACTAAGTTTTTCAATATTGAAAAGTTTTATATTCTTTATGAAATACCTACTTTCCAACTTTTTGAGTTATAAAAAAAAAAGAAAGAAAGAAAGAAAGTCATTCTCAAATAATCACTGTGTTAACCTTGAAGAGAAACATAATTTGTCAGGGAAGCTTAGTTTGAGAACAAGTTCTTTGTGATATTCCACAAATCAAAGGCCCATGTGAACCTATTTGTTTAATCTGTAAAATGGTGATATTAATGATATCACAATCTGTTTTTAAAACATAACCAGAATATTTGGTAGAACTAAGAACAAAACCAAGTATTAATTACTGCTTGCTAGTTCCTCTGTTAACTCCTTTATGTACATGTTATTCTGAGCTGTATTAGAACTCAAGGAGGTATGTAATGTTATTGTCTCTACTTGGAGAAATAAGCAAACTAAACTTGCAAAGGGTAAAGTGTGATCACCAGGGCCACACAGTCAGAAACCACCAGGTCTCTCCAACTTCAAATACCATGAGGTAATTCTGCTCTGCCTTCCCATAGTAAAATATACTTGAAAGTGTGGGAAAGCTGTGAGTCCCATTTTAAATGCCACTTTGATTTCTCCTTCATCTTTGCTGGCCTTCTTTTTTCTAGGGCCTGTCTCTATGTTGAAAGTAGGGTTAGAGTAGATTACATCTGGTCTACCAACTTATTGAAAAAACTCCTCCTTGAAGCTTGGTCCTGGTGGGAGGCCGAGGGTGGAAATGGCATTCTCTGACACTGAAAGGACAGACATATCTAATTTTCATTTGTGGGCACTGCTTCATGGCACAGTCCCTCTCCAAGTCTAGTGAGTCAACTCCAGATAGAAGTTTAACGGCACTTAGACTGAGGCACGTCACAGGGTCGGAGTGCTGCTTCTTCCTGATTTATTTGTAAGTTAGTAAATATCCAATGAGAGGATCTTAGTCCTTTCTGTAAATTCAGACAGTCTCCACTCTATAAATACACTTTGTTATTCTAGTGACGTAAGCTCAGCCTAGTTCCTTTTTTAATTACTCTATTTCACTGTGCCAAAAAAAAATATTTCAAAATATATCAGAACTCAGTCCAAAAAAATAAGCTATTCACCTGTAAAAATAGGGTTGAAGGGATTTTGAAGAAATTCAATTGCATTTTTAAGACACACACACACACACACAAAATTTAATTGCTCCCTTTATTTTTCCAAAGTCTCTGGGAACTCAAAAGAGGGGCTAAACAGATTCTGGACTTTATAAAAGAAATTAACTTCCCAGATTAATATATTGTTTGCCAAGTTTCAGTTTAGAGTGAATTTTTACAACCAAGTTATAAACCTCCTGGAAATACCATGGGGACTTAGAACGGAAAAGCTCAATGAACCCAAGTAGATCTGATGATAACCTTGGAGCCAAAAAACCAATGGAAGAGCCACTGTCCCAAACAAAAAAGGGGACAGAGTCAGTTCATATGCTAACAGAAATGATAGATATTGTAGAGTGTTCATATATTTTGAAAAGCATGCCATAGGGTATTCTGTAAAATTTTATTTGGATCTGTTGGGGGATGAATGACTCATTGGCTGCTAATGGGATACAGAGCTCTTTACTTCAAGGCCACCAGTACAAATCTTCCCTGGGAAGAGGGTAATATAAAACTGTTACAATGGACCAACTCTGGCTTAATCCCACTCCCCACCTACTCGGGTGATGCATCCTCTGCGCTTTCTGCAGGCTTCTCATCTTGGAGCTATGAAATCCCATTTATACTTGAAAGATAACATACATTTTTAATCAAGTAAAAAAGAATGTTACTCATTTATTTTTATCTCAAATCAGTCACTAAATAATTTGTGCAAACTTTAGCAGTGCCATCAAGAATTCAATGTCAAATATCACAATTTATTAGCCAACGTTTCATAGACCCCTTGGTGCTAAAAAGTCAGCGTCAAATACAAGGACACCGTCCATCTAATGAAAACTCTTATAAAGAACTAAAGAACAAACTGAATAATAAAAGGCAGAGAGGAAAAGCAAACACATTTTTGGGCACAATGTGTAAACTGAGCAGTGACTACAATCTTTACCTATGAAACTGGATTCTCACAACAGCTGTGTCAAGCTGATTTGTTTACACGTTGCTAGGTGTGGAAACTGACCTTCAGCTCCACAGAACTGGAAAGAGACAGGATGAGGATCCAATACAGATCTGTTATTCTAGAGTGTTCCTTGGTTTCTGCCCCCCAGACTTGTAGAGTGAAAGGGACATAGAAGTTATTGCAGTGTCTCCTAGCCAACTTGTGCTCTCGAATGGTTAATGGATAATCACCATCTAGTTATCCAGGTACAGGGGTTCTGTACTGAGGAAGCATTGCCACCCACGGTGTAATATGTGTTGGCAACGTGACTCTGTACCTTCCACAGAGAACATCTCACATGATTAAAGCAGACCTCTCATTCTGAAAATAGACATACTCTACTTGCAGGCCAATCTAAACATGTAACAATTTGAGGTCACTTCAGTACTGACTTCCTCTAGCTGACATTACTTAAAGGAAAGACACTAAAGGGTAACAGAGATGGTTCAGCAGGTAAGAACACACGCTGCTCCAGCAGAGGACTCAAGTTCAGTTCCCAGCACCCACTTTGGGTGATTCACAACACCTGTAACTCCAACTGCAGGGCATCTAGTGCCTCTTTCTGGCTTCAGAGGGCAATTCCACTCTACACACACACACACACACACACACACACACACACACACACACGGTTAAAAAGTAAAAACGATTTTTTTTCTTTTTTTCTCCCCACTCCCACCTGTTCCCCACTGCTTGCTCCAGTCCACCTGCATTATCTAGTCTAGTTTCCTTCCCAGTGGTAAAGCTTCCCCACTCATCCTTGTTAGTTAGCCTCTTTGGGTCTGTGGACTGTAGCACAGTTGTCCTGTACTTCCCAACTGATATCCACTTCAAAGTGAGTACATACCATGTTTGTCTTTCTGGGTCTGGGTTATCTTACCGAGGATGATTTTGTCCAGTTCCATCCATCTGTCTGCAGATTGCATAATGGCACATTTTTAACAGCTGAGCAATGCTCCATTGTGTAAATGTACCACATTTTCCTCATCCCTTCTTTGATTGAGAGATAGCTAGGTTGTTTCCAGGCTCTGACTATTATGAATAAAGCTGCTCTAAACATACCTGAGCAAGTGTCGTTGTAGCAGGAGGGGGCATCCTCTGGGTTCTTACCAGGAGTAGCATACCTGGGAGCCACCATAAGGAAATATTTCTAAAAGAATAATCCTGAAATGAAACAACTAATAAAAACTAAAATGAAGCAAATAATAGAAATGGGTAGATAATCTCATAGACAGAGAAAATGTTTCATCTATTTAAAAAAAAGTCACATACCACACAGAGACTCAAATGTATCATGGAGGTGATGACCTCATAACTAATAGATATGCTTAACGGAAATGTAATATTTACAGAAAGTGTAATTTAAGTGGCTAAAACTTTATACGGGTAAAACAATGATTTAGAAAGAGTTTGATTTAGTTTTAAATAATATATTTTACATTTAAAAAGTCTCACTTGAATGAAATTTTTCCTTACTATCCAAACATCGTGTATCCTCTGCACATTGATTTTTCTTTCAGTATATGGTCTAAGGCACCAGAGTATCCAGTGCATAGGACTAAGACACAGGCATGGAGAAATGGAGATATGGAGAAAATGAAGAAAATTCTAGTGTTGAATCTTTTTTTTTTCCATTTTTTATTAGGTATTTCGCTCATTTACATTTGCAATGCTATACCAAAAGTCCCCCATAGCCACCCACCCCCTCTCCCCTACCCACCCACTCCCCTTTTATGGCCCTGGCGTTCTCTAGTGTTGAATCTTAACGCTTCATTTTGAGGCAACTTTGTCTGAGTGTTAGGACTGAGGAACTATGTACCTGGAAATTTTCCAAATTAAATTTTAAGTGAAATAAAAATGTCCATGCTGAGTAATAAAATTTTTTTTGCTAATTTGTAGTTTTATGTATATGTGTGTAATTACACATACACACACATATATAATACATATATATATATACATATGTATATATAATATATAAAATATCTAATATAATATGTTATGTGTAATATATAATATATATAATTACATATATATAATTTTATACGTAATTAAAATTAACCAATTTATAAATATTAGAATTTGAATAAAAAATGTTGTGAGGAGTAGCTTTATTACTGTGTTTAGAGTTGCCTATAAATTACTATGATGAAAACCAGCCTGTTTCCATGGATTTCTATCACTGTTTATTCTACATCCTCTGTACTTCCTGAGTTCCAGCACTGATTGTTGTGATTGTTCCCACTCTTGGGTGCACCACTAGCCAAGGTGCTCAAGCTTGTTCAACACTCACCTACCATAATGCTCTGTGGTGAGAAGTCATTGCCTGTAAACCAGTGATTCTCGTGTAGTAGTGACCCCAACCAACAGGACCTCACCTCTCTCTGGCTGCATCATCCCATAGAAGGAGGTGGAAAAGTAAGAAAAGAGTGGTGTGAGAAGGAAAAGAGGGAGAGAGATTATTCTTTGATTACATCCTGTATTACCCAGGATTCTCCAGAGTCAGAGAGCCTATGGAATGTCTCTATATATTAAGAGAAGTTTTCGGAATGACTTACAACCTGCAGTCTATGTAACCCAACAATAGCCAGCTGTGACTACTGGGAAGCCTGAGAGTCTAGTAATTGCTGTGTCCCATGAGGCTAGGTGTTTCAGTTAGTCTTCTGTATAAGCTGGGATCCTGAAGAAGTAGGTTCCAAAAAATGTGATGCCATATAAATGCAAGCAGGCAAAGAAAGAACCCTTCCTTTTACCATTGTCTTTATGTAGGCCTCCAGCAGAAGGTGTGGCCCAGATTAAAGGTGTGTACAAACATGCCTTGACCTAAACTTACCTTTACTTGGAATTTGTTCTGTCCCAGGCAGGCCTTGCACTCAGAAATCTGCTTGCCTCTGACTCCTGGATTAAAGGCATGTATCAACTTGCCTGGGACTAAGCTTTTCATGGCTACTATACCTCAAGGTCTGGATCAAAAGCATGTGCCATCCCATGTCAAGATCAGAAGCCCGTGTCTTCCAGCCTCAAGATCTGGGTTATAGGTGTGCCCTCCATTTCTGGACTGTAGTTCATTCCAGATGTAGTCAAGCTGACAACTAGGAATAGCCATCACACAATCTATTTCCAAGATTCAAACCCAGTCTCCTAGCAAGTCTTTAAGAGATGAACATATAGGAGTTACACCTCTCCATATTGTTGCCTTGGAGGTTAATTTTCAACCAGTGAACTTGGAGGACATTGAAATCACTGTAAGGTCCTCCAAGGCCAGAAGCAGGTTATCAGTAGAGACAGGGAAGGCTCTAGAGAAGAATCCACTCTGACTTACTTTCACATTGCTAGCAGAGCAAAGTTTATTATGGTTGTAGAATCACGGTTTCTTCCCACCCAAAGCTCTCAGCCAGGTGATGCCATTAGCAACAAGTGGCCACATTCTGATCCTTTCCATCTGTCTCTGAAAGCCAACTATTGCTCAAGGTTCCTGAGACTCACAGCCTAGCCTCCCCTCTTTTGGAGAAACGTCCCTTACAGGGCCCCATGTGATCAGTTATCCCTCCTAAACAATGTTGCTTTTGATCATTTCCAGGTCAGCTGGTCGGTAACTTCAGTTGCCCCTGCAGCATCATTTTTATTATATAAATTTTAATCATGATTACAGGTAAAGATGAAACATTAACAGAAAAAAAAAGGATGATTTAAAAACCCTATCCTCAGTATGGAAGTTGAAGCAGCCCTGGAAACTAAGATGTAAGAGGGATCCAGAGCTTCATACAAGTCCAGCACACAAATGACCAAGAATACATCAGCCCTGTGCCGTCCCGGCAGAGAGCTAACATTGCATTGCCCGTGTTGCTTTTGACAGCGCAGGTGACTCTAAACAAGCATTTCACATGCCCACATTGCAGGTGATGATTTCACCAGGCATGTACCATGCAAAATGAATGTGCTCTAAAATTTGGAAAGATATACTGCTGGAAACACAAAATTGAGAAACTGACTGTATTGGGGGAAAAATGTTAAGATATTGCAAAAATAAAATAAAATTATATTTGTTGCCACTTCATAACTGTAATTTTGATAGTTATGAATTAGAATGTAAGTACCTGTGTTTGCCAATCATCTTAGGTGACTACTGTGAAAGAGTCTTTTGACCCCCAGAGGACTTGAGACCCACAGGTTGAGAATCACAGCTCTAAAGTATAGAATGTTGACTTCCTCATAGGGTACAAGTGGTCACCTAGTTAAAATCTTTTTTTCACTAGAGAAATGCTAGTTTTCTGAGCCTATGTTTCGTTTCTGCCACGTGTACATTTGAGATTCATGCCCTAAATCACCATCCCTAAGAGCAGAATAAGCATACATGGCCATCTGCCTCTTTGTGTGTCTTAACATACTTCATCTTGAGGCAGATTGTCATAGTGGGTATGGACTGAGGAACTAACTACGTGACTGGAAATTTTCCAAATTAACTTTCAAATGAAATAAACTTTCATGTTGAGTGATTTGTAGCTTTAAACACACACACACACACACACACACACACACACATACACACACATGAAAACACACACATATCCACATAATTTAAAAATCACTATTGCACAAGTAACTTAGAGATTTGCCTAAGTTTCAGAACAGATGACTCAATGAAGGCATAGGCTGCTGCACATCATCGGAAACAGCCCAAGTAGTTGTCTACCCAGAAGTTTGATGTTGGTCCAATCTTTCAGTAGTACTAGCCATTTACTTTAAATAGAACATAAACCCAAATATGTATGTGTTTATCACCTGTTTTGCTAAAAATCAAGCCCATCCAACTTTTTAAAATGAGAAGACTCATAATGATACCACCAAAAATGTATTATAAGCTTGTTTATCAAACATAAAATTTCAACGTTACCCTAATCAACTATTGCACCTATTGTCTAAAATATATATATATATTCACAATTTTTCTCTTGTTCTAAGAACACAGACATTCTCTCTCTTTTTTTTTACTTAAACTGCTAATCTTGACCATGTTTCATAAATGCCCCAAAAAAATGAAACAAGAAAAAAGAAAAGAAAAAACAAACTAATTCCTTACAAAACACCCTCTGCAAAACTTAGACATAGAAATATGAATGGCCTTATATCTATCTAGGAGAGATCAACAAACAATAGCTGATAATATTCTAAAACAAAAACACCAGAAGACCCAGTAGTATCACTAATGAATTCTACCAAAATTCAGAGTGAAAAGACCTCAATTCCATACAATCTCTTGCCAGGATGAAAACAGAAGCTAAAATACTTAATGTATTCTCGGAGGCTAGTGTTACTCCAATATCAAAAATAAACAAATATATTAGTTATAATCCAAATATTATATAAAGATAGGTGTGAAACCATAAAGAATTAAATCAAACAATATATGAAATAATGTAGGTATCACTGCCATATAGGATTTATATCATGCATATATATATTTAGCATTTGGGAATCAGTTTTGTAACCCATAAGGTTAACTAGCTATGAAGGAAATGTGTCATGGTCATGTCCATAAGTGCAGAAAGGATTTGCAGATCCCTAAGTCTCTCATGGTTGTATTAATCAACTGGAATAGAGAAGACCTCCCTTTTTGTGTTCTATTTTAAAATTTATTCTTCTCTCATACATTACATCCTAACAACAGTTTCCCCCACCTTCACTCTCCCCCAGATCCACTCTCCCTCCATTTCCCTTCAGAAAAGAGTAAGCCAAGGAGGTTTTTCTTAATGTAGTAAAGAATACACACAGAAAACTCGATGTAAAATAAAACCTATGATGACAAATATGAAGCCCTCACAGCAAGGGAATAAAGCAAAGATGCATTTTCTGACTTGCCCTTTTCGTTATCATATTAGAAGTCTTAGCTGATACAATAAGATATGAAAAGGAAAAAAAGTTATACAGACTTAGAGAGAAGAAATAGATTTAAAAAGTCTTTATATTACAAATGACATAACCATGTTAAGAAAATTCTAAGCCACTTTAAAATGTGGGACTAATAAGTATTATTATATATTAGCAAGGTTACATGATATAAGGTTAGCATGAATTAAAGGGTCAATACATATGAATGAAGGAAACTGGAATTTGAAATTTAAAAAGCAATATTATATGTGTTCTTTATCACTTGACACTTAGGTATATCATTAACAAAAAGCACACTATATATATGGAAAACTATAAAATTTCAAGGCAAAATAGATATATTCTCTGTCAAGGAAGAAGGTAATATAATAGTGCCAAGGATTTATTTCTCCCACATTTTAGAAAATTCTATTATGTGTCTATAATTCAGTGGCATCCCAAACAGTTTCATGACATCTTAGGGGAATTTAACACATATAACCTCTCCCTAATTGAATCGTCTTTGACTCTTACAGATAATCCAGGTAGGCCTTTAAAAGAAGAATTCACACTTGAAATTAATGTTAAGAATTGTGTCAAGTGAATCTTTTTACAGAAAGAATTGAGTAGGTATTTACAGAATTGCTACTTGAGGTTTAGAAAAGTGAACGAGCAATGGAACAACAAAGTTTCATACAGGCAAGAGTTGACAGACCATCCCTCCCAAGGTTGGGGGGATGAGGAAAGACAAATATTGACATTGCTCAGTTAGATGCTTATAGTAGAAGGTACACAGAGCTGGGTCTCACTCCCTTAAGTAGGGTCATTGTTATAAGAATCAGAGGTTTATTCTCGGCATAAAAAAAAAATCCACAGCTGCATTGCCAGCTATTGGAACAGTCAGGTTTCTGAACTCATGTTGGCAATGACAGAAACCATCAGGAAGGAGCTAGGTCCTTGCTTGTCCAGCTGCCCCCCTCCACCAAAAAACGATTGCAGTTTTATTAATGTTTTCCTGTTTGTTCTCTAGCACCTTTGGGGTCCATCACCCTTTGGTCCATCATTCAGTGTCTAAAGTCTGGAACAGAGGAGGGATAAAACGACAAATAAATTGTTAAAACCATTTTACTTCAACTACCTACCCAATAAGTGTAAATATTTTTGGAAGGCTAAAAACTAACTAAATAAATAAAACGGGTCTACTATGGGTTCATAAGGTTATAGGATACACAAGAGCCTCTCAGGTTTTCCTTTCACATTAGTAACTATGTTCTGTCCGATTTAATAATTGTATTCTGGAATCTTTACAGACACATTAAAATTAACAACCACTTTGTTCTATGAATGTTTGTTTAATGTCATCTTTTAAGCAAAAAAAAAAGTAAAGAACATTTTTAGAAAGTCAAATTCGATGACACATTGTTTGTTGCACAGGGTACTTTGCCTCTTCTCCTTCTAAGGCTTGACCTTCCACGGTGAGGTGATGCCTTACCATCGTCACTGGTCCAGTGGAAGACGGTTAGACATCCTGGCTTGGTTCTGAAAGCAACATCCTAAAATCTCATTGGTTTGTATCCACCTCTACTTGACTAATCCTTTACAGTTGTATAATATTAATGGCACGGGAATCAGATCAGATCAGACCAACAGGCCATGCTCCTTTTTGACATGGGCATTATTTCATGCAGAAGGAGACATTGGGGGCAGGGAGATAGAATAAAAGTACTTGCTGTGGGGAAATGGAATGCTGTGAAAACTCAACAGGCATGAGCTCTGTCCCCAGAACCCACAGGGAAGGGAGACAACTCCAATAGTGGTTTTCTAACCACATGTGCATCTTGTGCATGTGCACACACACACACACACACACACACACACACAGATACACCACTAATAAGTAAAATAAGAAGGACACAGTGCCGTGGATGTTACTAAAGCACCAATGACAGTTCAGAAAGAAGCCAGTAAGCACAGATCATCCTGACAAGAAGTGACCAGCCACAGATGTGCAATATGTCTTACAATGTATCAACATCCCCCATGAATCCTAACAATGGAAAGGTGTGTCAGCTCAGGTCGCACACTGCAACTGCAGAAAGCTGTTTATCCTGAGATTTTCTGAATGTCTGACACAGGCAGGGACTGCTACATGAGAAGATGGGATGGCAAGTCCAGGTAAGAGGGAGTGAAGCCTCCAGGGTGAGCTGACACCTTTGGACAGGATTCCAAATGGCCTGCTCCCATTTGTTTTCGTTTCTGTTTTTGTTTTTCTCCAAATGCCGGTTGACATATATCGATTCCATATGATAAGCTTTAATACAAGGGACTTGTGACGTGTACAAAAGCATTAAGCATGATTTGAAATTTAAATTGTGTTCCAGGGAAATTGTACTGCATTAGATTCTGCTCAACAGGCACTGCTGTTTTGCAGTCAATTTACATATGGCAATAAAAGACAGTTAAAACATTAAATTACATGAATTTCCCAGAATTGCTCTTCAATTATGATAAAATTAAGCTTTTGTGTCCTGTTTATAAACATTGATAAGTAGCCAATACCTTGCAGATACCATTATACTACAGCCAAGTGTAATTTTCCATAGTTCCCTCGGGGCTTTGGCCATTTACTGATATGGGCTGATAAGTTTGTTTGTGTCTGTGTGCATGTGTGTCTCTATAAGCTATGCAAAATTATCTCTAGGAAGGAAACTCTATAATTCCTGGAGAAATTACCAAGCACTGCATAAGCTTTAACTGTATTAAAAACAAATTGGTTTTTGAGAAAATGGAATTTTGAAATTACCAACAAGGACAGTGTAAACCGAGGGGAATTCTCAGAAAACAGTCATGATTTCTCCCACCTTAAAGTAGGTCGAGGTAGGAATTTTCTGTGTGTGGGGAGATATTGTGTAATATTATTTATGTAAGATCACAATCTTCAGTAGCTTTAGGCTATTTTTACTAAGTCACTTGACAATACCATATGCATTAACAGTGTATTCTAGTTATTTCCGCCTCTCCGGACTCCTGCTCACTTCTGTCCACCATCCTCTCACCTGTCTGTTAGTTCACCATATTCACAAGTTCAGGTTTTGGTCTGTGACCGCTTAGTTTAACCAGGGCTATTGTTGGCACTATGCATTGTAGCCAGATGGCATCCACAGTGGTTCCACAATTGAAGTCCATGAATCTTCTTCCCCTGGATTACTCCATAGGAAATAATAGTTCAGCAGGAGGGGGCAAGGTTTGAGGTCAATGAGATTCCCAAGTCCTGTGAGGTACAAAGAGAAAACTTTTCCTTGAAATTCCAACCTCCCACCCCCTCCAGCCCCATCCCCCTCTGTGTCTGTGTGTGTGTCTGTCTGTCTCCTCTCTCTCTCTCTCTCTCTCTCTCTCTCTCTCTCACACACACACACACACACACACACACACACACACATGTGCACTCATGCGCGCACACACACTAAACATAAATAAACAACTAATCTATTAATTAACTCAGAAAGCCAGGGTTCTTGCTCTTTGATAATCTGTGATGATAAACAGTTGTTCAGTAGGCCCTAATCTGCATTTTCGGCCTATTTATATGATATAATTCCACTGGACAATCCCTAAGCCTTCCACTAGGGGATAGCACATTGTAGTAATTAAAAATTTCTCTCTTGACCAACTTAGAAACTCAGAAAATAAATAAGATTAGTAATACAGTCAAATTAAATCTTGGAATTCTTACTAACACAAGTAAACACAAAAGAAAGATCAGCGCTGATCTTGTGATGTTTCTGAAACTGTATATTTCTACGTTTCCAGTTAATTATTTTATATGCATCCAAGTAGGATGCACTGAGGCAGAGTGCACACAACAGGGCCATTTGGGTGAGAGGGAGCCAAAAATGTCTTGATTTGGTGGAGAATCTGAGGTGGCTAAGGTAAGTGTATGGCTTACAATTGAACAATGAACTGGTAATTGTGAGCTCAACAGGGTAAGAAACTGACAGTTTGCCCTGCCCAAGGGGCAGCTCGGTAATCTACCCCAGATAAATGTCATTTGAGAGAACGCTCATCTATCTCTTTGACAGCCAGAGACTACAGCCCAACTTCCAACAGTGTTACAACTTTGTTCTCTAACCTTAAGGGAGTTAGGTGGTCAGCTTGACCTGCTGAAGGGTTTGGTGACCTTGGTGACAGTGTGGTGTAAAGAAGCATGGGATGCACAGACAGAGGGCACTCAGGCTCTTGGACATAGTGCCTGCATTACCAGGAGAGTTCAGCTCCTCCTCACAACTCAGGCAAGAACCGCAGAGCGATGCACAGGCTTTACACGCAGTGACAAAATGTGCAGACAGACAGTTTGATCACAGATTCCACCTGCCAGCTCACCCTTCCCTGCTGGCTTTAGACACCAGATTAAGATCTTCACTTCTCCCTTCTTCTTGTCCAGTTTTAAGAAAGGTCTTCACACTGCTGGATCTCCATTATTTTGACTGACAGCTCAAACTGTGTGAACATCACAATCAATTCTACTCTAGCTTTTTTTTTTTTTTGTCTTGGATTAACTAACAACTGCCCTTTCAACTAGCCAATGACAGATGCTCTTCTAACTACAAAAAAACCACCCAGTTCAAGTCAAGGACAATGTGTAATATACAGAGTCATGATATTTTCTGTTTAGTCACATGAATAACTACAGTCATCTTGTAGATTAGGGGGACAGCACATCAAATTCAGTGATTCCCCAACTTTTGTCCACTTGAAATCTTTAAAAGACTATTGATGCCTGAATCCAGAGTCAAATATTCCAATTTAACGGATATAAAGTATATGAACATTGAGATTTGGACAACATACCTCAAGTGGTTTTAATGCATGGCCAAATGTGTGTACCACTATTGAACTAACAAAGCAATGTCCTATACCCTGTTTTCCAAGTTAAAAATTCAGCATTTCTATTTACTAAATATATGACTATAATTTTTTTCTTCAACTAATCACAATTGTCTTAAATTAATATTGGGAAAAGATTTATGAAAGAACATAGAAAAGTGTCTAGTGTGTAGCAAGTGCTCAATAAGTGTTAGGAAATGAGCCACCTACAGGCCTAGTCAGACAAGACTTGTTTCTATTATTTTCTTGTGAAAGTCTTAGATTAATTCAATTCATTTGAAACATATTACTGCCTTAGCTGTTTTCTCATTGCTGTGACTAAAATACCCCCAACAAAAGTCGCCTGAGAAAAGATGTATTTGGAAGCAGAGTTCCAGAATGCAGTACATCATGGCAGGAAAAAGAAACATGGCAGTATACAAGATATATTGGCAGGAAAGGGAGCTGTATAGTCAGCGGCTAGAGGGTGATCAAGAAGCAGTGTTGTTGTGGAAATCCTGAAGTGGGAGTAGAATGGAGCTGTCCCTGATTCCTCTGCCTACTTATGGGTAGTTTCCCCCCTACTGAGCTGCTCTGTCTAGCCTTGATATAATGGTATGTGCCTGGTCTTAGTATAGCTTGTTACACCGTGTTTGGTTGATGTCCCTAAGAGGCGAGGGGAAACTGTGGTTGAGGTGTGATATATAAGAGAAGAATAAATAATAAAACCAAAGAAGTAGAACTGGGATATAAAACCTCAAATCCTGCCTGCCCCCAGTTTCCCCCTTCTCCAGCAAGGCTCTGCTAAAGGTTTCACATCTTCTAAACAGCCCTGCCATCTGGGGACCAAGTGTTCAAACACATAAACTTGTGTGGGACAGTATAATACGTATTCAACAACTCACCAGTGTCTAAGGCTTCCAGAGACAGTACTACAATCCCGAAGGTTTAAAACAACACAAATCCATCATCTTCGTGTCTTATTGGCCAGGTGTCGGACACAGGAGTCACAGGACTGAGTTGTAGCATGGATGGAGCTGCCTTTCTTTCTGTGATTTCCGGAAGAACTCGTGAGCCTCCCAGCATTCCTTCGCTCATGATCCCTTCCTCTATCTTCACAGTACAATATTGCATCTCTCTGATCTTTTCCCATAGCACATCTCCCACTGACCACTCCTGTCTGGGAGAGACGCTTCAACATTAAAGGCCTCCGTGATTAGAGCAAGCCCACGTGGGATGGGGAAGGCTGATCTCATCAGCTCCATTGTATTTTTTTCTCAATTGCAGATGAAATGTCCCTCTTGTGGGATTAGGGCGTAGAAGGCTTTGGGAGGCCATCATTCTTCCAACCACTGTAGCTTTGCATCATATCCTTCCCAAATGTCCACTTGAATAAATAAAACTGGTCTACTTCTTAAATCAAGCAAAAACTGTTCTTTGTTTTGTTCAAAATAAGCCTTATTTCTACTATTTTAAAAACTGTTATGAAGTCTATGCCAATAATGGCTTTTCACAGCAAGTAGTAGTCACTAGTACAATGATGTGCTAGCCACAGCATATCTATGGAGGAAAGAACAAGTTACCCATTATTTTATCTTCCTTCATGTTCCTCAGAATTTCAGGACGTTTTACAACTTATCAAATTCCCTTCCTCCTGGCAGAGCTTTTCACTTCTGCAGATTCTTAATACCATCCCAAGCCCTCGTTAAAAAAAAAAAGCCACTTAAACAAAACTAAGTAATGAGATCCTACCTGCGCTGATCCTGTTTCCCGACACTATTTGCACCTCTCTGCATAATCCATCATCTCTCTGTAGCACCAATTGACCCTAAAAAATTCTGGGCAAATTCCCAGAAACCTGTGAGCTAGCCCACACACTATGTCAAGGGCACTGGATATTATCATCTGGAAAGGCTCTCTTAAACAAATATCTACCATCCAGCCAGTGCCACCCCTTGACCTCTTTTTCTGGGTGTGAACACCTGGCTATGATGCTAAGAGGCCATCCTGACCACACAAATTGGCTTTGATCACATTTTTTTTTAATTCTTGTTTTGTTTGGTTTTGGTTTTGGTCTAGCTGTTGCTTCTCTAACTGGCTCACTTTGCTTTCTTTATCCTCTGCTTCCATCCTTCTGTGACTGAAAAGCGATTTATAAGAGTCTACCTTGCTCTCACTCCTACAGAGGTAGGTATGGCGAGCCACGTCTTATGCAGTCTCGTGTTGATGAATGGAAATGGAGGAAAGGCTGGACAGATACAACAGATCCAAGTGACAGAAGGCTCTGGGTGCTGAGCGGTGTGACTGTGATTCATTAAATGATAGGGACCATCATAGGCTCTTAGGTACAGGAGTGACATGAAGATAGCCATATCTTTGAAAGAACAATCTGACAACACCATGTCTGATAACTTAGAAGCCAGGAGAAAATAAAACAGAAGCAAGCAGAAGACAATGACAAGAGCCAAAGTCTTGGATAAGAATCTGCAGGATGTAACAATCTGTACAAAGCAGAAGCAAGGTAAAACCAAGAGAATCAGGAAAGAAAGTCTTTGGGGCTTAGTGACTCATTGTATGTGGGTGATACCTTGGTGGCAGGTTCCCTGTCTTGGGAAGTACAACTGTAGGGTGATAGTGGCACTGCTCAGATTATACTTGGGGACACACTGCTGACACATACTTCAGGACAGAAAAGGTTGTTTACTTCAAAACTCAGGCATCTTAACAGTAATTAACAAGAATTTTGTTACTCTCTGATTAAAATTCACCATAGATTCTCACTTTGGTTTATTTAAGTTCTAAATGCTAAATATTACCTGAAAGATTCTGCTTTAAATATGTCATATCCCTCTGATATCATCTCTCACAGTTTCTCTGATATTGCCTATCTTTAAGTGCATAGTGTAGGGTGAATTACCTTCTGCCCATACCAACACAGACTGTACAGTGTTATTATTGCAAAAATATATAGAATGATATATAAATCCTGCTGATTTTTTAAATGAGAAAGTCTCTTTTTATCTGAGCAGAACCTATAATAATGATGTAGCCTAGTGATTTCCAGTATCCAACCTAGCAATTAAATGAAGTGTCTGAGGATAGGGCAAGAGGACACATAGAATCAGGAGATGGAAAGAAAATGACTGGGATGGAAGGCTTGCTAATCAATCCTAGAGATGGCCTGCTCACATACTTTTATATGAACCTGCAGGATCTCAGGTCTAGCATGAGCATAGGTTTCTCCACGATCAGAGTCCTGCCTGCCATGCCATCTACATGGAATATACTCTCTGTACTCTTTGACTGACTAACACCCATATTTCTCAACACTCCAGTTCCATGGTACTTTCTCAGGAAAACACAAGTCGATAAATCATTTCAAGTTAGCTCTCTCTCTGCTGCTCTCTCAAATTATCTTATTTTCCTGCACAGCCTCTCCGATACTCTACAGGATCTATTTATAAGCCTGTATTTCTTTAAGGTCTATATTGCTTGGTGTTACCCCAAGCACCCAAGCAATATAGACCTCGATACCTTCTGGAATTCCCTCTAGAATGATATAAATGAGAGATATTTACTCTATAAGTCCAAAGTAAAGATATCAGATCTCCAAGTACAGTCTCTAGAGCAAATGGCACTATCAAAACAAAATAGAATTCAGAAAAATCCAAAGGGGGAAAGAGAAGGAGACAGAGAGAGAGAGGTACAGAAATATGAAACATTTCTAAGTCACCATTATTAAAATCTTTCAAAAAATTGAAAGGTATGTTTCACAATCTCACAAAACTTTATAAGTCAAAAAATAATAATAATACTGAGTTTAAGTTCTTGGAGAGTACACTGGTCACTTAAATATGCAACAAGACAAGACTGAGAGTATCAAACTAACAGAGCCATTGCAATGCAAGTAACAGGAATGTCAGGAAAAAAAAGGCAGAGAAAATGGAAAGCAGTGCATCCGAACTGTACTCCAAGAGAATCTCTAAAGCTGAAGGCCCAAGTGCCTGTCACTTATAGATGACACAGATGTACACCACAGCACATCACAGTGAAGTTCTCAACTCTAGGAGTTAGGCTAACACACTGAAGGTTGCCATGAAAAAGATCCAGAATACCAACGTGACAATGGCTTTGAATTTCTCACTGGTGGAGCAAAAGAGAGTGAGATAACAATGCCAAAACCCAGAGAGAATACAGTTTCAGACTAGAACTATCACAACCACGGCAATACAAAAGAGACCATTGCAGACTTTCAGAGACAGGAAGAAAAAGAAAAAAAAAACTCTCACTTCTTTTCAAAATGATCTAGTCGGACAAAAGGAGGAGAAACAGTCAGAATGAGGGAGTAGATGTCGGAAATGGGATTGAATATAAGTGAGAGGTGCAGGAACTCTGACAAACTATTGATCAAGGAAGAAGAAGAAGAAGACCTCTGTGACATCCTGAAGTCTTCTAGGAGAGAGCTCAGGAGCACGGCATTGACATACTCCCAACTACTTCTCAATGTAACTAAAAAGAGGTTTACTAGGTGCAATTGGAGATAACTTAGCCATAAGTACATGGAAAACTACGTAAATAAAAATAGAAAATGTTATTATGAGCAGCAGCAGTCGCCATCTGGGTTCCGGGACTCCGCGGGACCTAGGAAATTAGTCTGAACAGGTTAGAGGGTGCGCCAGAGAACCGGACAGCTTCTGGGACGGGCGGAAGCACAGAGCCGCTGAGGCAGCAGCCTGGGCGGGCCGCAGACAACCGGCCACCATCTGGAGACAGAGGACAGGTGTCCGCCTGGCTCGGGAGACGGCCTTGGCCTCAGGAGCAGCGGTCACCATCTTGGTTCCAGGACTCCCTGGAACTTAGGATTTTAGTCTGCACAGGTGAGAGTCTGCACCACAGAAGCTGACAGCTTCTGGGAACTGCCAAAGCAACACAGCTTCTGAGAGAGGCCCTGTTTTGGGCCTTCTTCTTCGACCAGGAGGAGGTCCAAAAACAAGATATCTGCGCACCTTCCCTGTAAGAGAGCTTGCCAGCAGAGAGTGCTCTGAGCACTGAAACTCAGAGGAGAGAATCTGTCTCCCAGGTCTGCTGAGAGACGGTAACAGAATCACCAGAAGAACAATCTCTAAACAGAGTCAACTATAACTACTAACTCCAGAGATTACCAGATGGCGAAAGGTAAACGTAGGAATCCTACTAACAGGAACCAAGACCACTCACCATCATCAGAACCCAGCACTCCCACTTCGCCCAGTCCAGGGCACCCCAACACACCCGAAAACCTAGACCTAGATTTAAAAGCATATCTCATGATGATGGTAGAGGACATCAAGAAGGACTTTAATAAATCACTTAAAGAAATACAGGAGAACACTGCTAAAGAGTTACAAGTCCTTAAAGAAAAACAGGAAAACACAATCAAACAGGTAGAAGTCCTTACAGAAAAAGAGGAAAAAACATACAAACAGGTGATGGAAATGGAAAAACCATACTAGACCTAAAAAGTGAAGTAGAAACAATAAAGAAAACTCAAAGTGAGGCAACACTGGAGATAGAAACCCTAGGAAAGAAATCTGGAACCATAGATTTGAGCATCAGCAACAGAATACAAGAGATGGAAGAGAGAATCTCAGGTGCAGAAGATTCCATAGAGAACATCGGCACAACAATCAAAGAAAATGGAAAATGCAAAAAGATCCTAACTCAAAATATCCAGGAAATCCAGGACACAATGAGAAGACCAAACCTACGGATAATAGGAGTGGATGAGAATGAAGATTTTCAACTCAAAGGACCAGCAAACATCTTCAACAAAATTATTGAAGAAAACTTCCCAAATATAAAGAAAGAGATACCTATGAACATACAAGAAGCCTACAGAACTCCAAATAGACTGGACCAGAGAAGAAATTCCTCCCGACACATAATAATCAGAACAACAAATGCACTAAATAAAGATAGAATACTAAAAGCGGTAAGGGAAAAAGGTCAAGTAACATACAAAGGCAAGCCTATCAGAATTACACCAGATTTTTCACCAGAGACTATGAAAGCCAGAAGAGCCTGGACAGATGTTATACAGACACTAAGAGAACACAAATTCCAGCCCAGGCTACTATACCCAGCCAAACTCTCAATTACCATAGATGGAGAAACCAAAGTATTCCACGACAAAACCAAATTCTCACATTATCTCTCCACGAATCCAGCCCTTCAAAGGTTAATAACAGAAAAAAACCAATACAAGAACGGGAACAATGCCCTAGAAAAAACAAGAAGGTAATCCCTCAACAAACCTAAAAGAAGACAGCCACAAGAACAGAATGCCAACTTTAACAACAAAAATAACAGGAAGCAACAATTACTTTTCCTTAATATCTCTTAACATCAATGGTCTCAACTCCCCAATAAAAAGACATAGACTAACAAACTGGCTACACAAACAAGACCCAACATTTTGCTGTTTACAGGAGACACATCTCAGAGAAAAAGATAGACACTACCTCAGAATAAAAGGCTGGAAAACAATTTTCCAAGCAAATGGTATGAAGAAACAAGCTGGAGTAGCCATCCTAATATCTGATAAGATTGACTTCCAACCCAAAGTCATCAAAAAAGACAAGGAGGGGCACTTTGTTCTCATCAAAGGTAAAATCCTCCAAGAGGAACTCTCAATTCTGAATATCTATGCGCCAAATACAAGGGCAGCCACATTCATTAAAGAAACTTTAGTAAAGCTCAAAGCACACATTGCACCTCACACAATAATAGTGGGAGACTTCAACACACCACTTTCACCAATGGACAGATCATGGAAACAGAAACTAAACAGGGACACACTGAAACTAACAGAAGTGATGAAACAAATGGATCTGACAGATATCTACAGAACATTTTATCCTAAAACAAAAGGATATACCTTCTTCTCAGCACCTCATGGTACCTTCTCCAAAATTGACCACATAATAGGTCACAAAACAGGCCTCAACAGATTCAAATATATTGAAATTGTCCCATGTATCCTATCAGATCACCATGCACTAAGGCTGATCTTCAATAACAAAAAAAATAACAGAAAGCCAACACTCACGTGGAAACTGAACAACACTCTTCTCAATGATACCTTGGTCAAGGAAGGAATAAAGAAAGAAATTAAAGACTTTTTAGAGTTTAATGAAAATGAAGCCACAACGTACCCAAACCTTTGGGACACAATGAAAGCATTTCTAAGAGGGAAACTCATAGCTCTGAGTGCCTCCATGAAGAAACGGGAGAGAGCACATACTAGCAGCTTGACAACACATCTAAAAGCTCTAGAAAAAAAGGAAGCAAATTCACCCAAGAGGAGTAGACGGCAGGAAATAATCAAACTCAGGGGTGAAATCAACCAAGTGGAAACAAGAAGAACTATTCAAAGAATTAACCAAACGAGGAGTTGGTTCTTTGAGAAAATCAACAAGATAGATAAACCCTTAGCTAGACTCACTAGAGGGCACAGAGACAAAATCCTAATTAACAAAATCAGAACTGAAAAGGGAGACATAACAACAGATCCTGAAGAAATCCAAAACACCATCAGATCCTTCTACAAAAGGCTATACTCAACAAAACTGGAAAACCTGGACGAAATGGACAAATTTCTGGACAGATACCAGGTACCAAAGTTGAATCAGGATCAAGTTGACCTTCTAAACAGTCCCATATCCCCTAAAGAAATAGAAGCAGTTATAAATAGTCTCCCAGCCAAAAAAAGCCCAGGACCAGACGGGTTTAGTGCAGAGTTCTATCAGACCTTCAAAGAAGATCTAATTCCAGTTCTGCACAAACTTTTTCACAAGATAGAAGTAGAAAGTACTCTACCCAACTCATTTTATGAAGCCACTATTACTCTGATACCTAAACCACAGAAAGATCCAACAAAGATAGAGAACTTCAGACCAATTTCTCTTATGAATATCGATGCAAAAATCCTCAATAAAATTCTCGCTAACCGAATCCAAGAACACATTAAAGCAATCATCCATCCTGACCAAGTAGGTTTTATTCCAGGAATGCAGGGATGGTTTAATATACGAAAATCCATCAATGTAATCCACTATATAAACAAACTCAAAGACAAAAACCACATGATTATCTCGTTGGATGCAGAAAAAGCATTTGACAAGATCCAACACCCATTCATGATAAAAGTTCTGGAAAGATCAGGAATTCAAGGCCCATACCTAAACATGATAAAAGCAATCTACAGCAAACCAGTAGCCAACATCAAAGTAAATGGAGAGAAGCTGGAAGCAATCCCACTAAAATCAGGGACTAGACAAGGCTGCCCACTTTCTCCCTACCTTTTCAACATAGTACTTGAAGTATTAGCCAGAGCAATTCGACAACAAAAGGAGATCAAGGGGATACAAATTGGAAAGGAGGAAGTCAAAATATCACTTTTTGCAGATGATATGATAGTATATATAAGTGACCCTAAAAATTCCACCAGAGAACTCCTAAACCTGATAAACTTCGGTGAAGTAGCTGGATATAAAATTAACTCAAACAAGTCAATGGCCTTTCTCTACACAAAGAATAAACAGGCTGAGAAAGAAATTAAGGAAACAACACCCTTCTCAATAGTCACAAATAATATAAGATATCTCGGCGTGACTCTAACTAAGGAAGTGAAAGATCTGTATGATAAAAACTTCAAGTCTCTGAAGAAAGAAATTAAAGAAGATCTCAGAAGATGGAAAGATCTCCCATGCTCATGGATTGGCAGGATCAATATTGTAAAAATGGCTATCTTGCCAAAAGCAATCTACAGATTCAATGCAATCCCCATCAAAATTCCAACTCAATTCTTCAACGAATTAGAAGGAGCAATTTGCAAATTCATCTGGAATAACAAAAAACCTAGGATAGCAAAAACTCTTCTCAAGGATAAAAGAACCTCTGGTGGAATCACCATGCCTGACCTAAAGCTTTACTACAGAGCAATTGTGGTAAAAACTGCATGGTACTGGTATAGAGACAGACAAGTAGACAAATGGAATAGAATTGAAGACCCAGAAATGAACCCACACACCTATGGTCACTTGATCTTCGACAAGGGAGCTAAAACCATCCAGTGGAAGAAAGACAGCATTTTCAACAAATGGTGCTGGCACAACTGGTTGTTATCATGTAGAAGAATGTGAATCGATCCATACTTATCTCCTTGTACTAAGGTCAAATCTAAATGGATCAAAGAACTTCACATAAAACCAGAGACACTGAAACTTATAGAGGAGAAAGTGGGGAAAAGCCTTGAAGATATGGGCACAGGGGAAAAATTCCTGAACAGAACAGCAATGGCTTGTGCTGTAAGATCGAGAATTGACAAATGGGACCTAATGAAACTCCAAAGTTTCTGCAAGGCAAAAGACACCGTCAATAAGACAAAGAGACCACCAACAGATTGGGAAAGGATATTTACCTATCCTAAATCAGATAGGGGACTAATATCCAACATATATAAAGAACTCAAGAAGGTGGACTTCAGAAAATCAAACAACCCCATTAAAAAATGGGGCTCAGAACTGAACAAAGAATTCTCACCTGAGGAATACCGAATGGCAGAGAAGCACCTGAAAAAATGTTCAACATCCTTAATCATCAGGGAAATGCAAATCAAAACAACCCTGAGATTCCACCTCACACCAGTCAGAATGTCTAAGATCAAAAATTCAGGTGACAGCAGATGCTGGCGAGGATGTGGAGAAAGAGGAACACTCCTCCATTGTTGGTGGGATTGCAGGCTTGTACAACCACTCTGGAAATCCGTCTGGCGGTTCCTCAGAAAATTGGACATAGTACTACCGGAGGATCCAGCAATACCTCTCCTGGGCATATATCCAGAAGATGCCCCAACTGGTAAGAAGGACACATGCTCCACTATGTTCATAGCAGCCTTATTTATAATAGCCAGAAGCTGGAAAGAACCCAGATGCCCCTCAACAGAGGAATGGATACAGAAAATGTGGTACATCTACACAATGGAGTACTACTCAGCTATTAAAAAGAATGAATTTATGAAATTCCTAGCCAAATGGATGGACCTGGAGGGCATCATCCTGAGTGAGGTAACACATTCACAAAGGAACTCACACAATATGTACTCACTGATAAGTGGATATTAGCCCAAAACCTAGGATACCCAAGATATAAGATACAATTTCCTAAACACATGAAACTCAAGAAAAATGAAGACTGAAGTGTGGACACTATGCCCCTCCTTAGAAGTGGGAACAAAACACCCTTGGAAGGAGTTACAGAGACAAAGTTTGGAGCTGAGATGAAAGGATGGACCATGTAGAGACTGCCTTATCCAGGGATCCACCCCATAATCAGCATCCAAACGCTGACACCATTGCATACACTAGCAAGATTTTATCGAAAGGACCCAGATGTAGCTGTCTCTTGTGAGACTATGCCGGGGCCTAGCAAACACAGAAGTGGATGCCCACAGTCAGCTAATGGATGGATTACAGGGCTCCCAATGGAGGAGCTAGAGAAAGTACCCAAGGAGCTAAAGGGATCTGCAACCCTATAGGTGGATCAACATTATGAACTAACCAGTACCCCGGAGCTCTTGACTCTAGCTGCATATGTATCAAAAGATGGCCTAGTCGGCCATCACTGTAAAGAGAGGCCCATTGGACACACAAACTTTATATGCCCCAGATCAGGGGAACGCCAGGGCCAAAAAGGGGGAGTGGGCGGGTAGGGGAGTGGGGGTGGGTGGGTATGGGGGACTTTTGGTATAGCATTGGAAATGTAAATGAGCTAAATACCTAATAAAAAATGGAAAGAAAAAAAAAAGAAAATGTTATTATGTTCGTTGTTATTATTATCAAAAAATTTAAAGTTTCACATAAAAGGACCCTAAAAGTAATTTTAAAAACAAATTGTGTGTGAGCCTCTCTGTACAAGTACTGGCCTTGGGATTTGAACCTAGGTGTTGGGTTATAGAAGCAATTCTGTTAACTTTATTCTGTTTTTTTTTTTTTTCTCAAAATAAGCACAGTACACTCTGTTTTCTTCTCCATCACGAGAAGTGATATGGTAGAATGTGGATATTGATCATTCATTTAACCTAGCTCATACAATGAGGCTATAGAGCCACGTGCACAGGTAGCATGTGAGTCACATGAAACAAGACAAGTGTCCAGTAGCTAAGCTGGGAGTTGAGTTGTGACTGTTAATCCTCATTTATCAACTTGGATCGATTTAGACTTTACTTAGTAGACACACCTTCGAATCCATGTGTGAGGGTATTCCAGAAGGATTAGCTGGGGTCAAGACGCCCCTCTTGACAGATAGCTCAGATGCAAGGAATTCCAAAGAAATGTGTGGGGAGAGAGGGAGAGAAAGAAAGAGACAGAAAGACAGACAGACAGACAGACAGACAGACAGACAACAGACAGAGATGGAGATAGAGACAGTGACAGATAGAGACAAACAGAGATAGAGAGACAGACAGACAGAATGCCTGCCTGCCTTTACTACTGCTGCTTGTAGTACTACTACAACCTTGATTGACATCAGACACTAACTTCATGATCTTCCCACGTGGCCTCACTATGGAACTCACTCATGGAACTTTTACTCCCAGATCTTGTCTTGCTGAAGCATCCCAATGCTTGGCCTGAGCATCAACTGAGTCCCTTAAATCTGCAACTTGGAAATGTCTACTGTTGGGCTACTCCAGCACCATCTTATAAGCCAGTCTTATAATTCACCATTTGTTGTTTATGAATATACATATATGTATATGCACATTCATATATCTACACACATATGTAGATGTATATGTAATGTGTGTATGTAACCTTATATTATATATACAAATGTGTATATAAGAGAATATACATTTCTTTTTTCCCAACATAATATTAATGAATACTAATCGATGTTCTAATATTTGAGAATTTCCTACAATGCAGCTTGATTGTCCTAAGCTTCTCATCTCTGCCAGTTCCACCCCCTACACTTACACCCTCCCTTCCTTTAAAAAACAATGAACTTTCCAGTGGAGTTCACTTTACGTTGCCGATACACTCACTGAAGCATGGTCAAACTCCCAGTGTCCAGCCCCTTTGAGTCCTTACCTGCCAACCCCGCCCCCCAGAAGTTAAGAAGAGCTACACTTCACTTCAGTATCTTTATCACACTTTTCAATGACTCTCTTCAGTATTTTCCTCTCTGTGCTGTTTCTTTAGGGGAAGTGGAGGTGGGCAGAGTTTGTCACTGAAGTCTTCAATGTGAGAACACACACTTTCTGTTGACTCTCTATCTATTGAAAAATCCTGCCAATACAGATTGGGTACCAGCAGTGCAGACATTGCTGCTGTTATGAGAAACCCATCCATGAGGTTCTATGCGTTCTAAACTGATCTGTGGGAGGAATATGAGAGATTTCAGAG